>NW_013666554.1:279367-282029 GCF_000517525.1 Limulus polyphemus | reverse complement strand
GACCCTAGTTACTTAATACATCCTGTTAGAAGAGATTACCAAATGATACAGACACCATAAATTACAAAGCACTTAAAAGATTAGTCCTGGTCACATTCCTCTCATTATAGGCAAGATTTATACTGGAATTCGAAACAGTGTATCGAGACCCCAACTGTGAGAATGTCATAGCTTCCCTGTATTATTGAGACAAATATATTTAGCCTGTTTCACAACCAACATATGGGTTTTATTGTTGTCACTTGTACACTGAGTTTTACACCATTTGCAAATTATCAAAATAAACTTTATATATATATATCAGTTAGACTGTTTTAATTATAAAGCAACAACAACAGGAATGTGGGTCTTACTACAAAGTAAAGATTGTAAGAAGGAAAAATATAAAATTATTATTTGATACTGGTACTAGTAGTACTACGTACAACTCACACAAGTTTATCATTCTAAATACTGAATCATATTATTATTATCAACTAAATATAAAATTATGCGAAATTATTGAACTTAAAACTACAAATTTAAATGCAAAAGAATATACAAAATCACAAATTCTTTCAGTTCAAAGTGCTTAGCTTAATTCATGTAAAGACCTTGCACTCGCTACTCGATAGTTCTTAACCCTAACAATCGTGGATCAACTTCTTTCCTAAAAAATATACCTATTTTGAGATACTTTTTCAATATAATGATTAATATAAATTGATATACGATGCAGCATTACTTAAGCTAGAAAAATAATAAAAGTCACTTACATCCCATCCATTTTTTTCCAGAAGCAAGTTTTCTAACGTTTATAGAAAGCACTACTGGCCAATAATAAATACAACCTCTACATAAAATGGTAGTAACTATAATAAGCACCACCCACATTCATATTCTAGAGAACAACGTTTCGTCACGTGCTTTGCTTATCATCCTATGATTTGTCAAACGTGAAATACAGCGATTGGAATGACATGGTTACTGAAATTGACACCTTCGACTAGGATTGGCTAAAAGTTTTACAACTGAGGTTTAACACGCCCTGACGCTGTTTTATAAAGAAAACAGACTAGAAAAAGGTTTAGATACCAATCATAGATGGCAGGACCAGTATTGAAGTGGTAGGAAACATTTTCTTTTTAGAGGGCGCTTATTTACAGTCTGAAACATATTTTAGTTTTTTTTTCCATTAAATTCCTCTTTAAACTTCATTAAATAATACAATTTTGTATAAATAATTGCATGTTATGCCACTTTTTACAAAAATAAAATCTGAAATCCAATAAAAGATAAGTTCTCTATAATTTTTTTCAATTCACAAATGTGATTTTGCTCTCACCATAAGACAAAATGGCCACGACAGGTAAGGGGTTAATGCAAACTTATTGCTATAACTACTATTTTGCGCTTTTCAGTTTAATTATCATTCCTGCTATAATGCAAATTTAATTTAATTAACCAAGTTACGAGCGTTAATTAGTAGGCCTACTTATGTATGTACTCTAATGTAAATCAATGCCAAATTTGTGGTTCGCTTTAGAGGAATCCCCGTAAAAGTGTTTTCGCGAAATACCCGGTTTCTCTAAGGAATTGAGTGAAAAGTTTTAACTTTGTGCAAACCTCATGGCAGAGATGATTTGTTTGGCACAGTTTAGAAGTTGGGGAGTCCAGCAGTTTAGAAGAAATGTTTTTCGGGAATCTCCGGCTTTCCTTATTGGGTGAGGAAAATATTTTTACCTTTGTGCAACCCTCGGGATTGTTTGTTTGAAGTTACTCAAAAAGCTACACAATGGGTTATATGTGCTCTGTCCATCACAGGTATCAAAACCCAATTTATAGTGTTCTAAATCCGCAGACAAATTGCTGTGCCACTGGGGGCCTTCAGGATGAGACGATTCGTTTGATACCACTTAGAAGTCGGTGTGATCAGCGGTTTAGGAAGAGTTACGTGACACACACATACACATTGAATCATATATATATCGATTTTTGATATGCTGTCCCACAGTCTTCACTGGAATAAAGTATAGTAGGTGTATGGGCAGCCCGTGGGCTTATTCGTTGGGTTCGACTTTACACTCGTTACAAAGAAATTTATTTGAATTTCGCGTCGTGATTTCGCGAGCAGAGCACATAAGCCACCAACTTGAGGAAGTTTACCTGTGGAATAAAGAACTCACACAGAGACAACTGAATACAAGTCAAATAGTCTTTTCATTTGTACACTGTTGAGCAATCCATTTACACCAAAACTCTCAAGGTTATTTTAAACTACACTAATTCTAAATAATTGAATTCTTCCTTTTTAAGATCTTGGTGTTCATTAATAAGACCTTCTATTCTGTTCAGTAAAATAGACACAACATTAGTTATCAACTAAATTACCAAAAGAAATCCTCTTGGTCATAATCTGTATAACTGTATTCCAAATTCGTCTAAGACATTGTTACGACAGCGGAAGTCACGTGACGCTAGTAACACGTCACGAACTTCTAGAAAAATCATGCCCCTTCGTGAAGCCTCGAGTGTTTACTAGATGTACGGTATTCTTGTATATAAGAACGCCAAGAAGTGACGGCAACGATGTAATTGAACTGCAGACAGAGAGAGACTGACAATTGAATCGAGCACGTGAGTCGTTCGTTGTATATTATAGCGTTTGTTATAGCGTGACCGA
>NW_013666554.1:274425-278367 GCF_000517525.1 Limulus polyphemus | reverse complement strand
GAGGTTAAGAAAGGATAAGTACAAAGCCAAACAATGGGCTATCTGTGCTGTGGAAATTCGGTTTTTAACGGTGCGAGCCCTCAGACCTGTCGCTGAGCCAATATTTCTTTCCAGAAGATGGCAGCAGCACATTGCTAACTTATCTTTGAAATATTTATTTGCTGTAGAGTTTTATCAGTTTTATAATAAAGTTTTTTTTAAATTTACAATAAAAAATAATGTATGACAATAAACCAAAAGTATCGAGAACTAAGTTCAGACAAAAAAAAAGTGTTTTCATATTTGATTTATATCAATTAATTTAACTTGATTGAGCCTTGATGGAAAAACAAAAGTTCAGTATATTTGTAGCTCAGACTGAAAAAGTTTTTGAAAAATATATATATATCTGAAAGCGAGTAAAAGATAGTCAAGGATATAGTTAAGAGAGAAGAGGCGTAGTTTTTCAAACTACTCAGTAAAATTTTCTTAGGGGGCCATTCCGTACTGATCAGTTACAAGGAACGGAAATTTATGTTTGTTTTGCATTAGTTTTGGGGCCCACAATAAGAGGGGCTCGTCGGTGCTTTGCACCGATGTTAAATATGCCACTTTAGTTATTTGAAGACATTGTACAAGTGTTCAAGCTTGTAAAGGAAGAAAATATATGTAATATAATATCGGTAAGTGGACTGAACCTTGAATTTTTTTTCAGAATCAAATTTTAAAACGAAAAAAAACAGCATTACAACAATGTCATAAAACTATACACGACCAGTAGAAGAAACGTGTGTGTTAAGGTATATTAGCTCAGATATATGTATATATATTTACATTTTAAAAGGACAAGTAACTCATGCCTGCTTATATGGAATTATAAGAAGGTTAACAACTCCTAACTATCAACTCTAAGAGCATAATCACAGAAGCTATAAAGATAACTCTTGAAAAGTATACATATTTTATTGCTAAGTTATGATGATTAATTAATAGATCATTTCAATCTTTACATATTTCAATATCCACTCAAGACGGCGTCTCTTATTGGTCGCGTGAAATTTCGCAGAGTCGCATGGCCTCAGCGGTTGAGTTTTGTTTTTGTTCATGCTTGTTCCTAGAGTGAGATGGAATTATTTTGATTGTGATGAAACATAGGACTACATGAACTATGGAAAGAATGCGAACGCTCTTGGATCTTGAGTCTATCTTGTCACTTTATGACAATTTACGAAACGCCATAACGTTTGAATTCTCTAATCATTCAAACGTCAAGTACTTAAATTTCTATCCGAAACCTTATTGCCTAAATACGTAACAACTATCATTTCAAATTGTGCTCTGCATAATATTTCTATTTTTATTTTTTTGCAACATAGATTTCAAATCAGCACTATTTTTTATAAACTGACGACATTGAACTTAGGTATGATATTTCATCTTCTTCAAAGTCATCTTTACAGCAAGATTTACAGCTGTGTACATGATGAGACGCTTATTTTCTTAGCACACTTGCTGTTTGCTGAAGTAGATTAAATAAATAAATTCATTCTGTGAACAATACATCTCAGTCTGTAAACTGTAGGGAGTGATGTTCTACCTGTGTGTTTGGGCCTCTGTTGCGTCAGCGAGTCACATGACCACTGTGGCGCCCTCTAGTTTCTAGAATTATCATGTACTTTGGCGAATGCTCTAGTATTTACTAGTAGGGTAGGCTGGTATATATATAAGATGGGGAAAACGTGACGCAAAGAGGTAATGTAATGTGTGTGTAGATAGTGAGTAATTGAACGGCAGTCAGAGAGAGACGTATTGTTGTAGTTAACGTTCGTTCGTTATTATAGTTTGTTATAACGCGATTGTTGAGAATAAGTGTATCGATAGGGTTGTATTCGGAAAGAATAAACCAGTTTTATTAAGTAAAGAACTTGTGTCGCTTGAGTTTCGTCGGAACGAAGTTACGGAAAATTAATTAACACACGGAGACGTAACAATACGAAACAATATACGCTGGTTTGTTTTTTGAAATTAGCGCTAGCCGTTCATAATTTAGAAATGATAGAATGAAGAGAAGGCAGCTAGTTAGCACCACCCACCCCTAACTCTTGGGCTACTCTTTATCAACGCCCCTTGTGGCTGAAAGGGTGAACATGTTTCATGGTGGAATTCGAACCCGCGACCAGCAGATTGTAGTCGAACGTCCTAACCACCTATTAGAATACTTACCTCTGCATCTTACTTTACACTTACATCAATAACTAATCTTTAAAGGTGCTTCCTACATTTCAGCTGTTCAATATTCTATAACTCTAGAAATAATTACATTTACAATGAATGTTACTGAACACGCACAAAGAGGTGTAAAATGTTTTATGGAACATGGATATGGTAACTGCAGTAAATTGACAACATTTTCTGACAGTGAAAGGTGTGAATGTCTAGTTTCAAAACCCACTACCTGATTCTGTAACTGATTCAATCTGTTTAAATATCTCTTTTTATATGTTATATCTCGTAGAAAAGCCGATTAATTAACCGTGTCAATTCATAAATTAATGTCTATTAGTTCTTTAAATTTCTTGGAAGCTCTAATTTCTTGTATAGGTATAAGCATAATAGCAAATGGCTTCAGTCATTTTTTTAAATTCAATTTGTAGCTTCCTTTTCTTCCACACTTTTAAAATACATCCCTATGTTTCTAGCCATGCACCTGGTTTTATATTATTTTTTTCTGTACTATTTTTCGTATTACTGTTATGAAACTTCTGTGAATATCTTATCATGTTTATGGCCATCTAAGTTTCTGGTAATTTTCTATTTCTCTGGCCTGCTGTGATTACCATAGAGGTAAGAACAGTAACAGGAGGAACATGCAGGAAATATTATGTGGAATTACAACTAAATGTTGACTGAGTTGAAGAAAGAGATTGAACACAATGTGAAACAAAGTTAAATCAGTCTTTATTTATTTCAATACAAATGAAATGTTGAAGGTACACAGGATGATTGACAGTACTACTCTCTACGATCGGAAGGGAGTTCTGTATAAGAAGAAAATCTGACTGACAGAGTGAGAAAGTTGGCAACTATATAGCGAAACAATAGTACATGTATTACCGAAGTCATATTTGATCATTCCATAAGTATAAATAGAGGCCAGCAATAGATGTCGCCAAATCTCTTCAAAGCAGGTGTCGTTATACAGTATATTAAACTACACAGTTTTACAATAACTCTTTCTTTCCATCCAAGCCCCCACCCACGGCTTTCTCAACGGTCTTGACGATAATTCTCGACGATTTACCCATCGACTTCTCCCCGAGCCAAATCGTAGCTTTCATCGAAGAATTTAAACGTGAGGCATTCTTCGACCCAACCAAAACGAGAATTTTAACGCAGAGGCGGCATCTTCCTCCAGCCCTTAACCGAATCCGATTTTAATTATCTGTGCAGCCCATGGAACTCTGTCCTACCAGTTCAATGCACCACCCCTCGAAGCTTCAGTAATCTACTATCGGTATTCCTAAGAGGCGTTTACCCTTCAATAGTTCAATGCACCACCCCTCGAAGCTTCAGTAATCTACTATCGGTATTCCTAAGAGGCGTTTACCCTTCAATAGTTCAATGCACCACCCCTCGAAGCTTCAGTAATCTACTATCGGTATTCCTAAGAGGCGTTTACCCTTCAATAGTTCAATGCACCACCCCTCGAAGCTTCAGTAATCTACTATCGGTATTCCTAAGAGGCGTTTACCCTTCAATCACCACTGACGAAATTAGTACCGCAATCGAATCAAAATACAAAACCAAGCTCCACGCCGTCTATAGCATCCGTGTAAAACCACGGGTCTACCAACGCAGTTCATCAAAATCGTAACGACATCTAAATACATCGCAGAAAACATCCTCAACAACAGACGACATCTAGATACATCGCAGAAAACATCCTCAACAACAGACGACATC
>NW_013666554.1:265844-273715 GCF_000517525.1 Limulus polyphemus | reverse complement strand
CCTTCAATAGTTCAATGCACCACCCCTCAAAGCTTCAGTAATCTACTATCGGTATTCCTAAGAGGCGTTTACCCTTCAATAGTTCAATGCACCACCCCTCAAAGCTTCAGTAATCTACTATCGGTATTCCTAAGAGGCGTTTACCCTTCAATCACCACTGACGAAATCAGTACCGCAATCGAATCAAAATACAAAACCAAGCTCCACGCCGTCTATAGCATCCACGGGTGTACCAATGCAGTTCATCAAAATCGTAACGACATCTAAATACATCGCAGAAACCATCTTCAACAACAGACTACATCTAGATACATCGCAGAAAACATCCTAAACAACACACATCTAAATACATCGCAGAAAACATCCTCAATAACACACGACATCTATATACATCGCAGAAAACATCCTCAACAACAGATGACATTTAAATACATCGCAGAAAACATCCTCAACAACACACGACATCTATATACATCGCAGAAAACTTTAGATGTCGTCTGTTGTTTAGGATTACATCGCAGAAAACATCCTCAACAACAGACGACATCTAGATACATCGCAGAAAATCATCCTCTTCTTCCACCCCGTCGTACAACCAAACAGACGAGACCCACCTACAGCCCTTCATCATTCTTCGCCCACCTACCAGAGACCCAGATGATTCGCCCCCTACCAGACCCTTTCTCAACAGGAGCAACTTCTTAAGTAACATCCGACGAATGATGAAAGATTCCACATTACAGTAAGTATCATACAGTCACGCCTATCACTCTGCCTCCTCTTACTTCTTCTCGTTAACTGGGCTCTGGCAACGGATTGGTGCCTTATCCGTGAAAGTGGGTCTTCCCGTTTCCCCCACATCAAATTTTTGGCATAGGATTTTTAGATCCCCGCCGCCCTTAATGAATTTAAGTCCTACATTGGCCGTTTATTGGAATTGATCAGTGTCTCTGCTTCACACTTCACTGAAACCCATTTTTATTATTTACACAACCACTTAAGACCTTTCTACCTCTTTACAAGTTCTTTTCATTCCTAATCCTCGAGCGAGCGAAGCAGTATTGATTAATCTTCGACCACCCCCGATGTTTAATTATTTTGAATATTTAATTACATCGAAATGTTTCTAATTAAGCACAAAGCTACACAGTGGACTATCTGTGCTCTGCCCATCACGGGTATTGAAACCCGGATTCTAGCGTTGTAAGTCTGCAGACATTCTGCTGTGTCACTGGGGGGCACATCGAAATGACTGCCAAACAGTACAGTACGTTCTTCCGCGGGAGAATTTAGTGATTTCAAAGGGTGAAAGACCTATGACATGTGTAATTAGGACATCAGCAAGTTAGATGCATTATATAACCAGTTTCTCTATTGTAAAAATCTTTATGCACGTCCAAACATATTAAACTGCTTTTTTCCTTGCTTTTCGGGATTTCCGCACCATTATTAGATCTCATAAATGCTTTCGAATTCGGTAGGGTTTTTCTTATTAATTCAATTCCTTACGACAAAATAATATGTATCGGGGTATCGAATGAATTATTTTGAAATTGACTGATGGCTTGTTGAGAAATAAATAAATGGTGTTTTATCGAGAGAAAAATAGTCCAAGTATTATACACCCTCTGCCACTGTATCATTTTCATATAGAGTTACGACAATACTGAGATTATCCTTCTTTCCAAGTGACTTACTTCTTACGACTCAATCGAGACCATAACTTATTATAACTTAGATATTTTCTAGTACGACCTAAACATTATTCAAGCTTAGCCGATTTTGAAGAACTGATTAACAATTTATGAAAACCAAATTCTTAAAAAGCCCATTGACTGTGTAGACTTTTTAAATACGCAATCACTAGTTATTCAAACCCACGTTACCATAACCCTACTATAAGACTGTTTCATACTTCATAGCCAATACTGTTTCCCAGTGATTCTCTAACAACTTAATGGTTCATTAAGCCTAAATTTGTTAAACAATGAAGCGACTTTTACGAACCAAACTTGAAGGACATAATAAAAAAACCCATAAAATATCAAATATTCATATTATAAAACAATACAAAATCATTTAAAACTACCACGAAGAACCGTGAACTTAGACTTCATTGAGTAATAAAAGTTAAATCTTGTCTATAAAAAAATTCTTGTAAAATTTATCATTTGCCTATAAAGACGAGTTTCGGTAATATTCTCAGGTCAAAAAACAACAGCAAAAAAACAACAAATGAAGTGTATGTCAATTTAGAATTTAATCAAAATTAGTAATTTCAAATAGACAAGCAAAATCTCAGTTTTGTTCTCTTGTTGAGTGAGGTGGTCACCATTAACATATCTTGTTCATGACATTTTATTCGTCGAAATTTATTATTACTTTTTTAAGAAATATAATAGTTCTGGTATTCGATGGATAAGTAACGAATTTTTTTTTCTGTATTTTAAAAATAATATTTTACATCTGAATACCACTTAGGAGAACTGGTAAACAAATATGAGAGGTATAAATAATCGCTCCCCAGTGACACAGCGGGATGTCTGCGGACTTATAACGCTAAAACCCGGGTTTCGATACCCGTGGTGAACAGAGCATAGATTGCCTATCGTGTAGCTTTGTGATTAACTATAAACAAACTGTCAATAGTCGATGTGTTTCCTATGTTTTATCAACTAAAGCAAATGTAATTACTATCATCACAAGGCTTTCTTGTTTTAAATAATTATATACAAATCATCAACTAAAATATGAAAACATTTAAAAAACAACGTTCTTATATATCGTAATCATATTTAAGAGTTCTTACATATATCATCTCCACAAAATTACTTTGCGAATTGAAAAAAGAAAAGGTAAATTCACCAATATATTACAATAAATTTCAACACTGTTTCATGGAGTATCTATAATTCACCAAAGCAAATAATATACATAAACATTCAATAATTATAAAAAATGTTAATATTTTTATTTCAAATTAAAATATTAAGAATTAGAATTTTTTACGCGAATAATTATGAACACATCTTTAAAGCAAGATTAATCTCAAGCTCAAGTAGAAGACTGGGAAATTAAGACGCAACACAAAATATGTAAAGTTTTGATTGTCTCCCTGACAAAATTTTTGAACCAAGAAGTAAGTGTAGGTGAATTCCCCAATAAAAGGGATTTTAATACTTAAATCCAAAAATCAGTGACATTAAAGTAAGAAAAATTACAAAAGCGAAATACCTGATGTAATGAATAAGTAATTTGTAGCCAAAATATCTGCTTTAAATAAATTATTATTTCACAAAACATACGCCAGATGTCACAATTATCTATAAATATTATTTCCAGGTGAGAAAAATCGTTAGGCCTATTATTGACTTAATTTTCTTGCTTAATATGATCAGCACTGACTTACCTGTGCTGAAATATTAAAATAGGCGAACTTGCAAAAGTTTTAAACAAAGTGCGCTTTATCGATCATATTATGTTCGAGAAAAAACACCGGAAATAACTAATAAATATATTTTCATAGTTAGCATAATAAAAAAAAATTCAAGCCACTTCTCATGTATGACTGAGATTTGCGTAAATTTCTAAATTTCCAAATGCTTTTCATAAGGTGAAATAGTAGTCTCATTCAAATTTCAAACCATGCTCTCCATTAGTTTCATCATGCTTATTGTAATATTGCTGAAATGGCGAGTACACTTTTAACGATATGTGAAGGAGTAACTAATAATTATTTTTATCTGATTGCTTCTTACTGATATTTGAAGTTATTTTAAAAACACCATTGATACGATTCCAAATCTAAAATCGATTCAAGTCATTAGAAGTAAAAAATATTGTCACATGGACACCACCTGCTCTTATACATCTATTTTTTTATTAATATCATTCACATGATATGATGCTTTTTTTGGCAAAATATCAATTACAAAATTAAAAATAATACAACAAGGCGTCTATACAACATTTACTTTTATCTCCTTGATCTTACACAAGCAGCTTGCATCATTTGCGCACGTGATGCCCTTGAGCTTCTCTGTGATATTGAAATTCGTGTTTGGAGTCTTTTTTAATAAAAATAGCGAAATAATAATCATGCTATTCGTCGCATAATCTAGAAAAATTGTTATTTAAAAAACTTACAGCGTGAAATATATTACATTATTATTGTTAAAGTTTAATTTTTAAAAGATTATAGAAAGGACGTTAAATACACTCACACTCTTCCACGACAGCATTAGGTATCTCCATTTGTACAATAGTGTCATTATGTGTTGCTACGAGCAAGGTTATGGACGAAAGACGCGAAGGAGAACAACATAATCTAAGCTGAGGGGGTTTATTGCTGGGATGGAGCCTTGTTAGATACCTGTGAACAACAGTAGTATGATGATAGTGTGCCAGACTGACGTCCTCTAGGCAAGAGCCTCGACAGTAGTAGGAGTCGTATCCTGCAGGGTAGATTATAAAATCTTGCCATCCTAGTTCGCTGAAAGAAACATGCAGACTGTCTCGACAACACTGAGTGGTAGTTGCTGAACAATTCTGAACATTCCGCTTTCTTCTTCCTAAACGATTTAAAAACTGCACTCGAAAACTTAAAAGAGGCTTAATGTTTTCGTTTAAAGATATTGCAGAGTTTAGGAAATCATCACTACAAGTGATGCACCTTATTTCTAGGTGGAGTTTTCGTCTTTCTTTTATCCACTGCAATCCAATGTGTGTCAGGTCAGCTTTTAGCCAATCATTATTTATTGGAGTTTCTTTAATCGCAATGATGTAAGAAGTCCAGTTATTACCCTGTTTCCTCCATTCCAGAAGCATGAAAGTTTGATTTAACACTACTTCCGAATTTTCCATTTTTACAAGAGCTTGTAGTTCTAGTGATTTGACATGATTCATCAAAACTTCAGGTTTGAGTTGAAAGGTAAAGAGCGCTGTCTTGGCATCTGTGTCTTTAAAATATTTCCGAGTGCCTAAAGAAATATGGAAATATTGTAACTGTGATTATTCATATTTTAGAAACAAACATCATAGCAATGAAGTTTCAGTTTGTTGAATCATTTGAAGCTGTTGATGTTTTAAAATATCACATTAATGTTTGGTACTATATTTTGAACATATTTTTGCCTTCCGACATGTCCAGCCCAGTTGATAATTAGCCTGAGCTCCGACATTCATCAAACAAGACAAAATAAAACAAAATACTATTTTTTAAATGCCATTAATTTAAAATTCTACAAGAACTGATTAAAAAGAAAGTTGATAAAAAAATTGGCAGATTCACGAGCTTTTTAATACTATTTTCACTGCAGTTTTGTCGTTTTAAAACCTAACATTAAAGCTGTAGTGCTTGAATATTAAATTGTGGAATTTAAGCTAATTTATTTATTATGCTTGGAAATCTAAACTTCATTTGTGAATTAAATCTAATAAAAATACATATGTATTTTACCAATAAAGCTTGCTAATTTGACCAACATACCCTTATATATATATATATATATATTCTATAGTTCAAACCAATGAAAAATGAACACACTCAACGTAAATGGTTTAAATAAACAACATATTTTAGAGATGAGGAATTAAATGCTTTGCACTGCAACAAATATAGTAAAAAACCTGAAATAACTATATAAATTCTAAAAACTTATGAGCAAAAGTAAATAACAATATATATATAACAACATGTTAACCAAACACTACCTCCAATATCCAGCGCCGACAAGGCCATCGCTTAATACCAGAGCTCATAAAGCTAGCTGGGATGCGACAGGCGTATCAAGGTATACTTATAACTAAGTTTTCAGGCAAACAAGCCATTGATTTCGATATGAATGATCGGTCGAGAAGTTAACTTTCAAGAGGCGTTTCTATCTTAATAAGCTATTTCTCACGTTTGAGCTATGACGTTTGTCACTTTTTTGTTAGAATTAGCTTATACAACAATATCGGTACAAATTACATGTATATCTACAGTGATTAGCAAAGATAGATTTTTTTAAGAAACTTAACAAAGTAAGATGACCTACAATATATTGAAATCAGTTACATAAAATCCACTGAAAGATTCTGCAGGTTTGTAAATTTTTCACAAAAGAGACAACGGAAGCAAAGAACCCACACTAAGGTGAAAGAGAAAAGACAATTTTACATGGGTTTTAAAGAATACAGTTTTACCTGGTGGTTCTAACACTAGTTAACTTGGTGATTTTGAAAAACACAGTACAAAGATATTTGAACTTGGTCAAATTGAAATATTCATGTGATAGTGAAATTATAGGTAGTACATGAAATTCGTAAATAATGACGTGGTGTGCCCATTGTTTTATCTAGTTGTGATAAGAATATTTTAAATCACACAGTACAACTTTATATGAAATTCAACATGTGACTATTTCTCATCATGTCCTCCCGGTGGGATTGCGGTAAGTTTACGGACTTACAAAGCTAAAATCTAGGGTTTAGTTTTCTGCGATGGTTTGTTTGTTTGTTACGAATTTCGCGCAAAGTTACACGAGGGCTATCTGCGCTAGCCGTCCTTAATTTAGCAGTGTAAGACTAGAGGGAAGGCAGCTAGTCTTCACCACCCACCGCCAACTCTTGGGCTACTCTTTTACCAACAAATAGTGGGATTGACCGTCACATTATAACGCCCCCACGGCTGAAAGGGCGAGCATGTTTGGTGTGATGGGGATTCGAACCCGCGACCCTCAGATTGCGAGTCGAGTGCCTTAACCACCTGGCCATGCCGGGCCTTCTGCGATGGACACAACTGATAGCCCATTGTGACTTTGTTCTAAGAAATAACAAAAACAAACAAACAAATAATTTCTCATTATAATTTCTTAAAAGGTTTCGGAATGTCCCAGAGGTGACGTTTGTAATGGTGTCCATCGGAGTCCAAAATATATTATCAAAAAAATTAGGTTTCTTTAAATACAGTTAACAAAACGAGACATCAACGTTTTTGACTTGCACAATAATTTATTTGTAAAGTTAAAAAATATAAGTTAAATAACTTATTCTACATTCTACATGTTTCGGTGGAAGACACATGAATAAACTTTGTGGTTTATTCTCCTGAAGATGGTAGAATTATTTCCACCGAAACATGTACAGTTTTAAAGTTTTTTAACTTATATTTTTTAAACTTTACAAATAAATTATTGTGCAAGTAAAAACTTTAATGTCTCGTTTTATTAATTGTATCTAATTTTTTTGCACAAGAACTGCCTGTTTTTCGTACTGAGGAGGCTTATTATTGTTGCCTATAAGTTACAGGTAATTAGTTGGTTTCATTTGATTCAATTTTTCTAAAACGAGAGTGAAGTTACATATTCTTGTGTTTCTATGTGCACTTTGTGAATTATCCCGCACGTTTATTAACTAACGCTTAATTTTTATTCTATACAATAAATCTGAATATCATTGTTGAACAAACAGTACAATAAAACAAAAATTATGCATATGGTGTATAAGGCCTATATAGGCTTCCAGTATAGCTGTGGTTAAAATTATTACCAGTCTTAGTGTGATGTAATATCAGACACATTTTAGGAAAAATATTAGTATAAAAGTTATATTTCAGCCAAATAGGTTATTCGTTTAGAAAATAGATAAGTACCTCCAAACATCATATTGATCTTGACTATTTTATTTAGAAAATAGATTAAGTACCTCCAACCATCACATTTATCTTGATAATTTTACTTAGAAAATAGATTAAGTACTTCCAAACATAATATTGATCTTGACTATTTTACTTAGAAAATAGATTAAGTACTTCCAAACATCATATTGATTGTGACTATTTTACTTAGAAAATATATTAAGTACTTCAAACATCACATTGATCTTGACTA
>NW_013666554.1:264797-265765 GCF_000517525.1 Limulus polyphemus | reverse complement strand
TTTTACTTAGAAAATAAATTAAGTACTTCCAAACGTCATATCGATCTTGACTATTTTATTTAGAAAATAGATTAAGTATCTCCAAGCATCACATTGATCTTGACTATTTTACTTAGAAAATAGATTAAGTACTTCCAAACATCATATTGATCTTGACTATTTTATTTAGAAAATGTATTAAGTACCTCAAACATCACATTGATCTTGACTGTTTTATTTAGAAAATAGATTGAGTACTTCCAAACATCACATTGATCTTCACTATTTTATTTAGAAAATACATTAAGTACTTCCAAACATCATATTGATCTTGACTATTTTATATATAAAATATATTAAGTACCTCAAACATCACATTGATCTTGACTATTTTATTTAGAAAATACATTAAGTACTTCCAAACATCACATTGATCTTGACTATTTTATTTAGAAAATAGATTAAGTATCTCCAAGCGTCACATTGATCTTGACTATTTTACTTAGAAAATACATTAAGTACTTCCAAACATCATATTGATCTTGACTATTTTATTTGGCAAATAAATTAAGTACCTCCAAACATCACATTGATCTTGACTATTTTACTTAGAAAATACATTAAGTACTTCCAAACATCACATTGATCTTGACTATTTTACTTAGAAAATATATTAAGGACTTCCAAACATCATAATGATCTTGACTATTTTATTTAGAAAATATATTAAGTACCTCAAACATCACATTGATCTTGACTATTTTATTTAGAAAATATATTAAATACTTACAAACATCACATTGATCTTGACTATTTTACTTAGAAAATACATTAAGTACTTCCAAACATCATATTGATCTTGACTATTTTACTTAGAAAATAGATTAAGTACTTCCAAACATCATATTGATCTTGACTATTTTACTTAGAAAATAGATTAAGTACTTCCAAACATCATATTGATCTTGACTATTTTACTTAGAAAATAG
>NW_013666554.1:260534-264755 GCF_000517525.1 Limulus polyphemus | reverse complement strand
GGGATGCGGATTCGAACCTGCGACCCTCAGATTGTGAGTCGAGCGCCTTATCCACCTGGCCATGCCGGGCCTGAGCGAAGAGAAACCCTTCGCAGCGATCGTGTTATATAACTAGCGGACTATGAGAAGTTTTAGTTCTGATTTAGATTAAAACCCTCCTGTCAATTTTTCCTACTTCTCTGAGCGAGCGAAGCCCCGTAATCACTGGAGAGTATGATCGATAAAAGTATTTCTGGTTATGAAAAGCTTAACTTGTAAATGTCTGCGTTTATTTATAAGCTGTTTTATAAACGTTGGACGCATGTACTTACTGTTTTCCGGAAAAAGAAAAATATTTCGTGCGTTTCCGTAAATACTGTCAGTTCCTTCTTCTAACGAAGGTGAAACTGCGTTTAACCTTTCAAGTATGTATTTTTGGGCCAACAAACGCATGTATGACGACTGCTGTCCAACATCCACAATCGGAGGTCGACTCATTCCCATTTTTCTGAGAACGTCATTTTTGATTATTTCAAGTCTCAGCTGCTTCAGTTCTTCGTATCCAAGACGTTGTTCGTATTCATTTTTCTCACAATTTTTACAAAGACTAGATGAAATATTTCTATTAGAATTTCCCAATATTCGATTGACAATTGTCTCCTTATGTGTAAGTGAAAAAACACAACCTAGAAGCAATATGATAAAAAATCCGGTGAATACTAGTCTCATGATACAATTATTGGGATTTCTTAAGATACTAAACACAGTGGAACGATTCTATAGCTAGGCCTCTGTGTTGGTCAGACTTCATAAGCTACCACCTTTAAAACTTAACTCTTTTTTTTGTGTGTGTGTTAAGGAATCTTTTCTGTAATTTAATTTTATCCAGTCTCCTAATTGGGTTATAGGACTCTAACAATAATGCCTCTTATAGACTTGTTACTAGGCGGATTTAGTGGGAGAATGAGGAAGTCATAAGCCGTAGGACCGTCCTTTTGAGTGATTTATCATCTAATCAGGTACTAAGTAATAACTACCAAGATATAAAAACTAAACTCATGTTAAGCAGTACGATTATTTAAGGTTTGAGTGAGCAACAACAACAAAAAAGCCTTTTCAGAATATAACGCTATCCCAGGCCTGAGATTAGTGGAGCCAGCTGTCGCATGTTGCGTGTTAGGCAGATGAACCTTTCCACTCGAAGGCTCAAATTTCTTAAGTCCACGCGCCTAGCAACACGCAAGTGGTGTGACATCGAAAAAGTAGCAAAACTGACGACAGTATCTTCTATTCAACGTTATTATTGCGTCATTCCAATGTCGAAGTTTAACACTAGCTAACAGAATCTTGACTAATAATATCTTGTGTAGCATAATTAGTCGGATTCAAATAAAATATATTAATACAAATACCTACAGTATATGTCTACATAGTTACCTATAATTAATCACAACAATCTTTACAATTTGTTCAAGAAAGAAAGGGAAAGTTTTATCATGTTGCACTCTGTGAGATTCTTTCGAAACATCCAACCTCATAGATCAGAGACTTTTGAGTTACAACAGTTACTGTGGTAGTTATTTTTGTTTTATCTTACAGTCATTACCAAAGTATCATACAAGTATATTAGTTTGGAAAAAAACAACAACAAAGAAACATGCTTTGTTCATTGTTGGCATTGCTCTAAAAAACAACTAAAATTTTTTTGTACTCTTACTAAACTAAGTGTTTTAACTCGATTTATTGTTCTCTGTATATAGAAGTAGGTGTTACTACTTAACTATGATACTGAGTTGTTAGCTAACAGCACGCCAAGCCGTTTACAGGCGCAACCTAGTGGTTAGCTTCTCTACTGTGTATCCGAGATTCCGTGGTTAAAGCCCGGTTACCGCTTAATAAAAAACAACGTACTTCACACTTTGGGGCCATAGATGTGCTATAAGATTGACGATCAAATTCCACTAATTGATTATAGTAGCCCACGAGTTGGCGGTGGGTGGTATTGACTAGTTGCCTTCCCTCAAATCTATCACTTCAAAATTAGGAACAGCTAGAACGAAATTCAACAAACAACAACCGTTTACAGAGGTCACTGTAACTTACGTATTGTTATTATTTAAGACCAATCGCTTTGTTGTTTAGCTTATTTAATTAATTTCAAATCTAAACATAAATATGAAGTCCAGTTTATCATTCGATATACCACTTGTCATTAAGTTTACCTAATTTCGTAGTAACAATATTTATATGCATATTTATTTTTAATAATTTAAACAGCTTGTCTGTTGATTAATTCAGAAGAATAAATGAATTATATCAATAGTACATATTCTTTAAATCCCGTGTAAATATAGCTCCAGTATGTTGAGTTAAAGACAAACATAAAAACACTGTACATATAATTTAAAATATGTTTTATAGTGGTAAGAATAATAATTCACAATTGACTAAACATTGTTAGTCTAGAAAAAAATTCGCATAAATCTTTTGGTAAAACTAGATATTATGAAAATCTATGCAGTAATAACTGCACCTCAAACGTTTTGGAGGCCGACAACTTCTTACTTCAAGAGTTCAAACGAAACACTACATGAACACTCTATATAAATAAGCAAGCAGTAGAGGGCGCTGCAAAAATGAAATACTACCACACTAATTTTCTAAATTGTTTTATAGCGGAAAGTGTAGTGTATATATATTTTCCTTCAAAATATCAGTAAATAAAAGTTTTGTTGACTGTGATTGACATGCTAAAGAAAAAGACAGCGTGGTTAGGAAGATAAGTAAGCCATGGATGGTGCTATTGTTAACTGTAGTCTGCTGGAAGAACATTAATTGTGCTATTGTTAACTGTGGTTTGCTGGAAGAACATTAATTGTGCTGTTGTTAACTGCGGTCTGCTGGAAGGACATTAATTGTGCTGTTGTTAACTGTGGTTTGCTGGAAGAACATTAATTGTGCTATTGTTAACTGTGGTCTGCTGGAAGGATATTAATTGTGCTGTTGTTAACTGCGGTCTGTTGGAAGGATACACAAACGGTGCTGTTGTTACTTGTAGTCTTCAGGAAATACATTAATGGTGCTTTTATTAACCATGGTTTGTAGTATGGATGGCATTGTTGTTGACTATGATCTGCTGAAAAGGCATAAATTATGCTGTTGTTAACTGTGGTTTGTTGGGAATAGTTACTTTTGTTAACTATGATCTGCTGGAAAGACATTAGTGGTACTTTTATTAACTGTAGTTTGTTGGAAATACACAAATGATACTGTTGTCAACAGTGTTCTGTTGGAAAGATATTAATGGTGCTTTTATCAACCGAGGTTTGTAGTAAATATATGAATGGCGCTGTTGATAACTGTGACCTGGTGGAAAGACATTAATGGTGCTTTTATTAACTAGTTTATAGTAAATATATGAATAGCGCTGTTGATAACTGTGAACTGGTGGAAAGACATTAATGGTGCTTTTGTTAACTGTGGTTTTTGGAAATACACAAATGATGCTGTTGATAACTGTGACCTGGTGGAAAGATATTAATGGTACTTTTATTAACCGAGGTTTGTAGTAAATATATGAATAGCGCTGTTGATAACGGTGAACTGGTGGAAAGATATTAATGGTGCTTTGTTAACTGTGGTTTTTGGAAATACCCAAATGATGCTGTTGATAACTGTGACCTGCTGAAAAGACATTAATGGTGCTTTTGTTAACCGTGGTTTTTGGAAATACACAAATGATGCTGTTGTTAACTGTGAACTGGTGGAAAAACATTAATGGTGCTTTTATTAACTAGTTTATAGTAAATATATGAATAGCGCTGTTGTTAACTGTTGTCTGCTGGAAAAGAAAAAAAGGTCCTATTGTTTTCGTCGCCACCAGCAGAAAGAAAACGGTTCTGTTTTTGCAATAACAGTTCTGTAAAACTGTAAAAACGGTTCTGTTTTCAATTATGTTCAGTTTAAATACTTACATAGTCCTGTTTGTGATCATTTAATTTTTGTTACATTTTCTTCTTGTGAAACAAGTAAAAGAGACTCAAGGTTTGACAGACACTAAAAGAAAAACTATATTATTGGTAATTATGCTTTCCGAAACCTACACATTCTAACACACTCATATAGCATTATGCTTTCCGAAACCTGCACATTCTAACACACTCATATAGCATTATGCTTTCCGAAACCTGCACATTCTAACACACTCATATAGCATTATGCTTTCCGAAACCTGCACATTCT
>NW_013666554.1:255092-259845 GCF_000517525.1 Limulus polyphemus | reverse complement strand
CTTCACATTCTAGCACTACTCATATAGCATTATGCTTTCCGAAACGTTCACATTCTAGCACTACTCATATAGCATTATGCTTTCCGAAACGTTCACATTCTAACACTACTAATATAGCATTATGCTTTCCGAAACTTGCACATTCTAACACTACTCATATAGCATTATGCTTTCCGAAACGTTCACATTCTAACACTACTCATATAGCATTATGCTTTCCGAAACTTGCACATTCTAACACTACTCATATAGCATTATGCTTTTAGTGTTAGAATGTGAACGTTTCGGTAGTGCTAGAATGTGAACGTTTCGGAAAGCATAATGCTATATGGGATGCTTTCCGAAACCTTCACATTCTAACACTACTCATATAGCATTATGCTTTCCGAAACCTGCACATTCTAACACTACTCATATAGCATTATGCTTTCCGAAACGTTCACATTCTAACACTACTCATATAGCATTATGCTTTCCGAAACCTGCACATTCTAACACTACTCATATAGCTTTCCTTTTATGGTGGACCTCCTTTTCCTAGTCCGATTAGGAGTAGCAATACTCTAGCTATCATTGAACGGACTTCTACCTAAATCAATAACGAAAAAACGCTATTTACCGCAATGCGCCATTTTCAGTTCATATTTTTACAGGTTACAGTTTTGACAATAAGAAATAATATTTTATAACGACATGACGTTTCGATCGCTAATGCGATCATTCTCAAATAAAAAAATACTTATAATCAATAAGTAAACACAAACGAAACTATTAACTCATATTGTTAACTAATAATTTGCCGTTGTATTAATGTAAGAAGATATTATAATTATTCAATAGAATATAGATAAGAAATAGTAAAACAGATATTAAACGCTTTTATGAAGATATATTAAAAGTACCTAAGATTAAAGGTCGAACACAAATATCACACTGCTAGCAAGTGAAATAAAGAATCTGACTGCAATTCCTTAAGCAAAAGTCGTGTTTACTAATAAGTCCGGTAGTTGGAAACGTTTTCGAGGCTTAAATCGGCTAAACATTGTTTTTAAGTGATGCTCATTAGCCTACGTAACAGTTATGCCTTTTATTGTAAGTAAGAAGTTAAGAAAGTAATAATGGTTTCATCGTATCGGTAACTGGAGAGGTAGTGAGATAGATAAAAGTATTGTTCTCCAATGCGGTCAGTATTTGAAGGAATTGCCAATAGAAAAAAGTACTGATGCTGTCATTAGAATAAGCAAAATTTTAAAATATGGTCAGTAGTTGGCAGATTACGACTTCAGCAAGTAGAGAATTGGTAATTCTAACTGCTACTATCATTAGCGTTAGTAAAAAAACAGCTTTCCACTGTGCTCAGTAGATGTATGAATAATCACGATTCTGTCATTTGCTGAAATATAGTTCACCCTGGCTGACATTACGGAAGTCCTGGACTGCAAAGTGAAAAAAAAGAAAGAAAGAAAATGAAGGTCTCATCTCGTACGTACGAGATGGTAACACACTAATGGATGAATATCTCGTACGTACGAGATGAAACTTTAATATTTTTTTTTCTTTTTGGGATTCAGGACTTTCGTATGATATGACAAGAGCTAAATGAAATTTTTTTACTGTTCAATATGTTCATTTGTAAAAAGAGTAATTACGGAGTTTTCAGTAACTAAAAGTTTGTTTATAATGTATGGTTAAATAATTTTTTCAGTGTATATGAAAAAGTAACCATATTTTTGTATGTAACGAGTAGTATACGCAATTTTCTTTTCACACTGAAACAATTTCAAATTAAAACATTCAATGATTTTTAATTAAGACTTAATTTTAGTATAAAATTACAATGCCATAACAATAATACATTTTATGATGACTGTAAAGCTTCAGAGAAAAATCAGTACATTTACGGGGATGTATTTCTAGTTAAACAAAATAGTTTTAACACTGCACGTACAGTTAACGTCTCCGTATCTTATCATATGATCCTCGAGCGATATCCTTGAAAACATGGATCAGAAAGGTCTAAGAAATGCATACAAGGTTGTAAAGCTAACTCAACCACAGGGTCTTCTTCTCTTTTTTCTGAAGGACGACACATAAGTTACAAGATCCAAACTGTCAGTTGCAAAATTGGTACGGGGCTAGTAAAACACAGCTGGCTTATCACATTTAAAAAGTGATTTCGTTGATATAGTGAGAGGCTGAATTAAAGCTAATTAACGCTTGTTGCTATGAACGGACGCTGAAAGATGACTATCACTTGTTGCTATAAGCAAAAGCTAACAATTGTCACTATAGTGAAGAGTGAAATAAGGCTAACTCTTGGCTTTGTAAAGAAAAGGTGAAAAAAAAGACAAAAATGTAAAGTAAGAAACAACAAAACAACAACAACAACAGACATTTGTTACAATGAGTAGAGAATAAAAAGCAAAACAAAACTAAATAATATTTGTTTTTGTAAACAGACGGGTTATGTCGTACATCAGTGTCCTCAGACAGTATCACAGAACAGTTCTTGATTATGTTGCACAACAGAGTTCCTTAATAGTGTTACTCAAATGATCGCTAAAAAGGCACTCATGCCACACAGAGTATCCTAATCATTTCAACACCAGCATTCTAAAATAGTGACAGATAACATCATCACAAACTATTTTTATACTGCAGTGTCCAAACATTGTGTCATATACTAGTGCATTAAAACTGTGTCACATAGAAATACCTTAACAGTTTTTATGATAATATTACACATCAGTATCGTAAAATAGTGTCATTCACAGTGTCCGAATGTAGTACGAGCATTATCATTCTAAGATAAAATCAGGATCCTAAGATAATGTAATAACAAAATTCTAAAACGTATTGCCCAATAGTATCCAAAAATGATGAGGACGGATGTGGTTTAGTAGTTAGTGTGAATCCAAAAATTTATGGTTCGTGGCCTGTTTGAAATTTCTGAAAAAACAATATTATTCGAAACCCGTCACCGAATATGCTCGCCCTTTCAGGCGTGGAAGCATAATAATGTGACGGCCAATCCCATTATTCGTTGTCAAAGATTTGGCGGTGGACGGTGTTGACTAGCTGCCTTCCCTCTAGCTATCACTTCAAAATTAGGGACAACTAAAGTAATGTAGTTTTCTCCCGTCGGCGCTGTGGTCGCTTGACATACTTGCCGAGTCTGAGTGGGTCGGGCTTTAGATCTGGAAGGGTCAGGTGCTTTCAAATACCTCTTCCTCCGTCCAGCACGGTTGTTATAACGCAAAAAGTACACCACCAGTGTCTGCTAAATGCTAGACGAATTATATGTTAGGGTTGTGCACCTATTACAGTCATTAATTTTAACAACCTTTTTCGTAGCCACGTCCGTTCATGTACCACGTATAGCATTTTATGTCGTAATATACTTTTCTTAGCTTGGTCTGTATAACCCTACACATGACAAACATGTATAACCCTGCACATGACAAACATGTATAACCCTACACATGACAAATATGTATAACCCTACACATGACAAACATATATAACCCTAAACATGACAAAAATGTATAACCCTACACACATGACAAACATGTATAACCCTACACATGACAAACATGTATAACCCTACACGTGACAAACATATATAACCCTACACATGACAAACAGGTATAACCCTACACATAACAAACATGTATAACCCTACACATGACAAACATATATAACCCTACACATGACAAACATGTATAACCCTACACATGACAAACAGGTATAACCCTACACATGACAAACATGTATAACCCTACACATGACAAACACGTATAACCATACACGTGACAAACATATATAACCCTACACATGACAAACATGTATAAACCTACACATGACAAACAGGTATAACCCTACACATGACAAACAGGTATAACCCTACACATGACAAACAGGTATAACCCTACACATAACAAACACTTATAACCCTACACCCTTTCAGCTATGGGGCATTATAATGTGTTGGTCAAGCCCACTATTTATTAGTAAAAGAGTAGCCCAAGATTTGGCGATGGGTGGTGTTGACTAGATGCCTTTCCTCTACTCTATCACTGTTCATTAGGGATAGCTAGCACAATAGCCCTCGTGTAGCTTTACACGAAATTCAAACTAAATCAAACCTGTCCAGGGCAGAACAGGTATTATCTTAAAGAGAACAACAAAGGAACAAAGGCAGCTAGAACGAAATCAATATAACGGGTTTCTCGACCGAGTGTTATATTAAATTGACACATATACTGTATAAATGACAAATTCAGAATAAACGCTATAACATTACAAGGTTTTTGTTTGTTTTGTTATTTAGCATAAACATACACAATAGGCTACCTGTGCTATGTCCTCTGCAAGTATCGAAACCAGATTTTTAGCATTATAAGTCCTCACACATATCGCTGAGTTGCCAAAAGAAAATATTACATGGCATATTTATACACCACAATACAAATGGAAACTGTTTTAAATCAGAACGTAAGAAATTCACATTTTGAGGTTGAATTATTTATAAAGTTTCGAAGAATATGAAGTTAAAAGTTTCGAAAGTTAAAAGAAAAGCTATTGTTTCGTCTCCGTTTGTTAATTAACTTTAGCAACACAAATCCTTACTTAATAAAACTGGTTTATTCTTTCCGAATACAACTTTACGATACACTTATTTTCAACAATCACGCTAAAACAAACGCTATATCAACGAACGTCAACAATACTTCTGACTGCAGTTCAATTACTC
>NW_013666554.1:246129-254092 GCF_000517525.1 Limulus polyphemus | reverse complement strand
ACCAGACTACCCTATATCTAGTAAATACCAGAGCATTCGTCAAGGTACAGGATAGTTCTAGAAAATAGGTGGCGCCACACCAGTCACGTGACCTCGATGACGCAATACTATATACATCCAAAGCATTAAATTAATGTTTGCCACCGTGCTAAAAACCAAATTAAAAATGCTTTCTAAAAACAGCATATTAAAAATCTCACTTAATAAATATTAAGAACAGGATAATCAAATTAAGTAGGAAATTAGAAGTGCGAAATTTTTTATTTGTAGCTAATTTGAAATTATCAAGTACACAGTTTTTTCTAGTTAGACTTATTATTGAATAAATTGGGCTTATACCAACTATTACTAGAAAGTTAAAAACGATATTTAAAGCATATACATGAAATTTGTCAAAGAAAAAATAAATAGGTAAACCAAATTCTAGGTGTGATTATAGCAGCTCAGGATTTTTTGTATGCGAGACAAATTTCTATATTTGATATATGGAAATAAAAATATTCTATATTTGTAATAAATACTCAGCAGAGCATTATGAAAAGGTAAAAATATGAGATTAGTTAAAAACAGGATTACCACGGTAGAACAAAACAATATGTTTAATCTTCGAACGTTTCGGAATTTACATATTCCATTATAAGCGATCTAAAATGTTTTCATAGAACATACATAAGTAGTACACACACACACACACACACACACATATATATATATATATAACAACAAACAGTATGTTCTATGAATATGAGATTATCTCGAGGAATACTCTGGAAATTTCTTCCCCCATTTTGAGTAGATGAAAATGAACTTTGTGTAAAAACTCTTACCAGAAGAGTTTCTAAAAATCTAAAATAATAATTAAAAATAACCAGTCTTAGTTATGAGCAACAGGCAAACCTCAAAAAGTCTCTATGACCACTCTGCCTAAGGTCATCAGTTGGGTGTTATTGTTGTTAGCAGTATTTTCAAAATATATCCGAAGGTTTATAATTATATCCTTATAGTGGTGGGCACTGAATGTATCTCATTTAATATTCTCATGTTACGCCACAGTTACGGGAAGGAAATATCAACAGATTTCTCCTAAAAAATAAATACAAAATATTTTATTAATCATTTTAGTTGTTTTTTCATCCATGATATAGTTCCTTTACAGACAAGCACGCCCCCCCCCCCCCAGTGGCACAGCAGTATGTCTGCAGATTTACAACGCTAAAAACCGGGTTTCGATACCCGTGGTGGGTAGAGCACAGATAGCCCATTGTGTAGCTTTGTGCATAAATTACAAACAAACAGACAAGCACACTGTATGTGTATGCAGTTTTTAATCTCCAAGGCAATGGATTTCCTTTAATGCTTATAAATTGTTAAATACAGCGATATTTTATAAATGTTAGAAGTATCCCACACTTTACAAAATTTAAACTTGAAAAACGTTTTCTGTCCCATTTTAGCTATTTTTGAATTTTAAACAGTGATATTTTTTTTCGTTTCTTAAGCTGAAGGAAATATATTTGCATGATATTTAATTCCTCTATAGAATTCGCCAGTAGAGGGAGAATGTAAATTTCTCTTTAAGAGCAAAACTTCCCGCCAAGATGTTCTAAACTTAAACATTATACGTTCGTGTTAAAGAGTTTAATATGAAATTTTGATTTGGTAGTTATTGTTCGGGAGAAATTTTAGTATCAATACTGAATTATTAGACGGTTGGGATCTTTGAACTGACTGAATATTACTGTGTAAATGATAGACTTTTAAACTGACATTACAGTGACAAAAACTGAAAACTTCAAGAAGTTGAAAACTGTGCGACCAAAGGAGCTTCAAAGACAATTAAATACAGTAATACAAATACACTTTACAAGTAATACTTGTACTCGATTCCCATTTCTTGGAACTGGAAGTTGGACTCAACATTTACTGATTTATCATTTAGCGTTACTACTACTAGCACTAGGTGATACTTACTAGTTACACAGTGAAAGTACTAGGTCTTATTGCTATTAGTAATTATTAGTATTACTGATTTGTTGCTCTGTGAGTGAGACATTGAATGATTGACGTAACAGTTGAGGTAACAGAACTTCTGTTACTATTAGTATTAGAACTTGGGCCTGTGCACCAGGCTAGTTCGTTTACGTTTCATTCATTGAAGATTTCAGTACCAAACCTAGTTTGCACGAAAAATCGAGCACATAATAACTAAACACAAACTATTCTCATTGACGTTAGTTAAATTATTAATTTTTTGTTAACGTTAAGCTTATTACTAGTACTGACATTGTGACAACATCTTGACTAAGAGTAAGAACTAGTAGTAAGGAAGTAGTACTACAAGTTACAACTTGCAGGTTAAGCTGATGCAGTAATGGCAAAAGTTCATGTGTGTAATGTTGTTGTGTTAGATAATCCATCGTTATTTTATAATCCATTCCAGTTTGAAATTACGTTTGAGTGTATTGAAGATCTAAAAGAGGGCAAGTATTTGATTTTTCTGTTTTTCTAAACAGCAAACTTGAAAATAAGATTATTATTACCATTACTAGCATTAGACCATAATTAAGGAGTTTCCAAAATAATTTTAAATACTGTAATGTATGAAGTTTTAAAAATCAAATTCAAAAGGTTTTATTTATTTATGAACCTAGTCAAATTGATTTTATCTAACTTAACAGAATCTTGGCTTATTGATCTGCAGCTGTGTGGTTGCATCATCAAATTCAAAGTTTGATAACTGAATAAGTATACAACAAATAAAGGTATACTGATAATGGTACAGCACTTTAAATAAGAGCATGGACATTAAGTGATAGATAACAAAACAAGTGTATTATGTACATAAGAGGAAAAATATATGTATAATAATTTGTATTGATCTGTTTAATTTATTTGATTGAAATTTGTAAAATTCATACTTCCAATCAGTGGTATAGGATCTGTTGGCTTATTTTTAGTGTACATTTTTTAGGTTTGCTACTTACCCCTTCTTTTTCTTACAGCAATAACATCCTTCATTTAATTTTGAATATTTACCCTATTTGTGTTGTTCCAGCAATATTTCAATGAATTATGAAAATGTGAACTATGCTTTCACAAAAATTTTGTTTTTTATATGGACAGAAGTAAGAGAAAGCATTTAATATTGTTCTTAAGGCAATTGGAGTTGATTAAATGACTCATCTGGGCACTTTTGTATGGTTCTGGGAACATTTTTATGAAAATATGAAATATGATTTCACAATAATTTTATGTTGTCTATGCAGACAGAAGTAAGAAAAAATATTTGGTTTGGTTTTTAAGATGATCGGAGTTGATTGAAATACCTGTCTGGGTACTATTGTGTTGTTCTGTCAACATTTCAAAAAATTATGTTGTCTGAATCAGACTGACTGACATTTCACTGACATATTGTTTAGTACAAAAACTAATAACACATCTGTTATTTTGTGTACAAGAAACTTGTACTGTTGACCAAAGGCTTGCCATATTTTGTGAAGATACACTTCGTAAATGTGGAATTATAGTCAGCATTATGGGGTTGGTCTGCTGGACCACCCCGTGCACATTATTACAATGTATACAAGTTAGGTATATATATCTTCTGTTTTAGAAACCAAAGAATTTCATGTGATATCCAAAACATTAGTTTATTTTTGTGGTAACTTCTGGTTAATATTTTATCTGCTAACATTTTATGAAAATCTTGTTTTACTAATCTGTTATTTTTTTTATTTTTGAGTATGTTAATTCTTATCCAAATAATGGAAAGGGTATAAACGCGGTGTACTTCAAGGTTTTTACACAGGTTTTTTTTAGGCCAGGCTTAAAAATATTGTTTGCGGTAACCAAATGATTATCTGAAATTGGGCCAACTGAGAGATTTTTTTTACTCATCTAACAAAATTGTTATCAACATATTATGGTTAGAATATTATTAAATATACATGACAGTTTATATTAAGTATAATACAAGTTTTTAAATTTAGTTATTTTTACAAGTGGTAGTTTATCACAGGTTTATTTATCTAACTGTGTGAATAATACTTTGTGTAGTTTAATTGTTGTAAATTGGTTGTACATCATAATATCTTGTAGTGTGCAAAAAGATCTAGACCTCGGGCTATTTATAAATATGCATCCAAAATGTAGTTCAAGTGAAACAAAGTTTATGATAGATAGAGTCAAATATATCTGGACTGTGTTTATATGTTTAGCCTTAAATAGCGTATATTGGTGCTTTTTTTTAAAGTGAAATTATCGCAGATTTTATTGTAATAACAGAGTTGAGATAAGTAATTTGTCTTGCCAGTTGTGCTCTAAAGTAATTGAACCAGCCTGTGTATACTTTGACAAAATGAGACAATTATTTAAAGCTCTGGATACAACTGTAGTGATTAACTGTGTAACGAACATTTGTAGATACGTTTGACTTGTTTTAATATATTATTTTAAAACAAGTTGACTGTGTGCTGTTTAACCTTATCAACAAGTCAAGTCACAGACAAGTGAAATTATTGCAGATTTTATTGTAATAACAGAGTGGAGATAAGTAATTTGTCTTGCCAGTTGTGCTCTAAAGTAATTGAACCAGCCTGTGTATACTTTGACAAAATGAGACAATTATTTAAAGCTCTGGATACAACTGTAGTGATTAACTGTGTAATGAACATTTGTAGATACGTTTGACTTGTTTTAATATATTATTTTAAAACAAGTTGACTGTGTGCTGTTTAACCTTATCAACAAGTCACAGACACCTACTATTAAGAATCCAGCCCATCCATATATAAAAACCTGATGTGTATATTTTCTCGGAAATTCATGTAGTCCTCCATAATGTTGTGGGAGGGCATCACCTGATTACCAATCTACAGCTCATTGATGACGGGCCAATGCATTGAGGTTTGACATCTGTTATTTTGTGTACAAGAAACTTGTACTGTTGACCAAAGGCTTGCCATATTTTGTGAAGATACACTTCGTAAATTTGGAATTATAGTCAGCATTACGGGGTTGATCTGCTGGACCACCCCGTGCACATTATTACAAATGTTCTCGCGGATTGAAAATTAAGATCAAAAACAAATTAATTCCAATTGGAAATTTATCCATGTGGAGGGAAGTACTTGTAAATTTACTTGGCAAACGAGAGAAAATGGGAAAAAAACTGTAAACTTGTCGGCAACAGTCAATTCAACTTTGTCGATCAAGGTTGATGTTGACCAGCAAGTGTGTGTTGCAAAATGACTTGAAATTATGTAATTTTCTTCACAGAATAAATATTTATAGCAATTGTATTCATGGTCTGTTGCATTATGTTGTAGGTGATATGGAACTAGTGATATTTTCAAAATTTGTTTTGCCAAAAAATTTACATACCCACATTTTAAATCAGTTTAGGGTTACTGCAAACAAAACTATTTTTAAGCCTGATCTTAGCTAACAAAAATCACATTTGTTTGGATGAAAAATAAGCAAAAGGTTATTAATGGAGTCCAGTCAGAATAGACCCTTGTTACTAGTGAAATGCCTCAGAGGTCAATGTTTTGGCCTTTGCTTGTTCTTATTTACAATAATAATACTGAAAGAAGTATAAGTAGTGAAGTTTATTGATAACATTAATTAAACTGTCGGCCATCTGTAGCTGTATTGAAAATGTTAAGATACTAAACACTGCATGGATCAGTTGGTGAGTTGGATAAATTATTGGCAAATGACCTATAATTAAAGATAAATGCAAGGTAATGTACTTAGTTATAATAATTTGGATAACATTTATTATAGATGGTAACCCACTTGTTTCTTAGCATGGTAGATAAGTCACACAAGCCATTGAGATGGCACTCTCTTGTAATTTTAAAGCTAATAGAATTTTAGGGTATATCTATAGACATCGATTACAAGCCATAAGGGTTAATTATATAAATCACTATTATGTCCACTTAGGCCTCACTTGGAATACTGTGTAAACTCTTGAGCTTATCTAAGGAAAACAACTGACTTTGAAAGGGTTAAGAGGAAGACTACTATGATCAAGATTTGCACAAGTCCTTAAAAACCTGAAAAGTCCATTAATTTTTAAGTAATGAATCCAAGGTCTTAAAAGTACTTAAATTGTTGTTTTTGTACGTGGTGCTTGAAAGTATTTTAATTTGTGATATCTAATATACTTTGTAAAATATTGTGAAATGTTTTGCTAAATTCTACACTCCTCACTATTAATTTTCCATATTAAATCTTTGATAATTTAGAAGCAGGCACAACACAGCACTCTGCACATTAAGAGGTTTGTGAGTTCAGGCTGTGTTGCAAGCTGAAAGGTTGGCACCAATAGATCACTAGAGATGCACCTGTGCACCAGGATTGGCTTCCATTGCTGTGGAATAATCCTACAGAATGGGATGAAAAGAACTGTGGTGCTTGTAATGGTTTGAGAGTATTAAGCTTTGTACTTGTTTGTTGTGTTATGCCAAATCAAAAATTAATCAAATTTGCTCTAATATGCTGGATAAATCTGTATTCAGTGACAGGTGGCTGGAAACATAAAAGTACAAATCTTGGTAAAATGTTAAATGTTTGTCTTTATAGGAATAGGTAAGGCACTAAATTTAAAAAATTCAGAGACAGTAACTCATCTCATACAACTTAGCTGTCTTATTTGTGCATCTGCCTAATAGATTTGCATACCACTAGCCTTGAGGCTACCACCACTTAATTTTATTTGTTTGAATGTGAACTGCGCTGATGCATGATGGCATCCTCCTACAACAAAAGCACTCCACCAACACAACCTTCATATTCACTCCCTATTCACTTACATACATGATAATTTCATTTTTCTTCTCAGCATTGTATTGAACAGACATGTTTAAAGTTCTTGTCTGAGTTCAGTTTATAGAGATTTGCATTGTTAATGAAACTTGATTTTTGTTTTTCTTTGGCTTTTTTTTCATGTGACTGACACTCCTTTTTGGATCCTATGGTTGGCACCTCTTTGGCCAGTTCTGCCTTCATTTCTTCTACTTCTTTGCTTATCATTCAGTCTCCTCTTCCTTGTTTTTTACCTTCACAAGTCACTTTTTCATCATGGAAATTCTTCCCTCCATCTTCAAATGTGGGTTTGTCCAATCTGTTGCCTGTTGGGCCGGGCTCTTCAGTTATGTGGCATTCTTCTTGTCATTCCATTTGCCTTTCCTCTGTGTTCGTCTATCAATGAAAGAGGCAGGTCCTTTGTCATTGGTCCATCTGCTACTTATTTACTCCTAGCCATCTTACTGTGAGCCACCTTTCTACCTTTTTATCTGACTGTTTGTTTATAGTTTTTCAGTTTCTGCCTTCACTGGTTATTGGGCAGCCTTGTTCGTGGCATTTTGTCTTTTCTGGGACCTCAGTGTGTAGTCTCCACTCTGTTATGTTCCTTCATTTATCTCCAACTTCCTTGCCAGACTGAAACTTTGGTGGGGCTTTGCATCCATATCCTGTTTGATCCATTAATGTCTTGCTTTTATACAGTCTTTCTCTCTAGACTTATTGTCACCTCTTTCTCTCTTGTGATTACCACTGTTTCATTGTCCATGATATGGATGCTTCTTGCACCCTCTTCCTTCACACTTGTATATTAGGTCGTCAAGAAATTAATGTTTTTTTTTTATGCAAAAAAAACCTGACCAATTTATATATCAAAACAAAACATTTATTAAATGAAATAGTCTCAATTTTTATCGATAGTGCCTTTCCATCTTACAGTCAGGTTGTTAATGCCCTGATTAAACAAATCTCTTGGCTTTGAAGCAAAAAACATGATCATATCTTCTTTAACACCTTCCAAAAATGCATATGTTTTTCCCATTAAGATGGTGTTGCAGCAAACAAAAAAATATGGTAATCTGATGGTGCCATATTTGAAGAATATGGTGTGTGGGGGAGAACTTTCCAACCCAACTCCATAATCTTGTGTTGT
>NW_013666554.1:231415-245456 GCF_000517525.1 Limulus polyphemus | reverse complement strand
TTTATATATAAAAAAAAAAATCTTTTGTCCACTGTATAGTTTGCATAACCTCTGGAACTACTGAAATGCATTTCTACAGTTTTTTTTTTGTTTTTTTTTCAGTATCCCTATATATATTGTAGCTGGTATTTACTCCTTTGTCATGAGCTGTTGCTAAATCAGCATTATAGAGTAAAATGAATAGCTGATAAACTCTTACGTCAAATACATACCACGTTAAATGGCACTCTGTAATAGATCAAGTCATGCATACTTTGACCCTTACCCATGCACATAGGGTTAAGTACACACAATCTAGAAAGCAAAGTGTTGGAAAGCCATTGTGGTATACCGAGGTGAACTGAATATTCTTACTCATTTGAGTCAATGTTAAACAAAATAAGAAGATTAAACACAAATGCAGAACAAAATGCACAGTCTTTATTAAACAATATAACACAAACATAGTGTGTGTGTGTACTTTTAGTTCTTACTTATGCTGGACATTTTCTTGTACTATATACTTAACTTTTCATATTAAACCATAGACCAGACTGTTTCAGTTGGGGTATTGTACCAGACTATTTAAATACAGTGTTCCATAGTTTCCAGGAAACTTCACATTTACCCAGTGTGATATGTTCTACCCTCATGATAGGTCATTCTCATTACAACATAGGTGGGACTTTAGCCTCTAGATATCGCCTGAAGAACCATTAAAGAATCCTGCTGTTGACATTCTTACACAACATCCTGTTGTGTTCTTCCCATGCGGTAAGAGGTAGTACCTACTTTGAGAACAATAAAGGAAGAAAGATAACTTGAAACAAAATGAGCTTTTCAGGTTTTCTCAAACATGTTATGTTAAACCTACATATATTCAAAATAAACTGATACAAGAAGATAGAAATCTATGGTATATTCAGATACCATCATTAAGCTAACATAAAACTTGTAAACATCAGAAAAGGCAAGGATATGGGAAGCCTTTAAGTTTAATAAGCAGTTAAAACATCAGAAAAAAGCAACTTTATGGAAAGTCATCAAGTCGAAGTAAGCAATTGAAACACCATAAATAAACAATATGAAGTCAATAAGCTCAAATAAACAATTGAAACACCAGAAAAAACAAGGAGATGAAGTCAATAAGCTCAAATAAACAATTGAAACACCATAAAAAAACAAGGAGATGAAGTCAATAAGCTCAAGTAAACAATTGAAACACCAGGAAAAAACAAGGAGGTGAAGTCAATAAGCTCAAGTAAACAATTGAAATACCAGAAAAAAACAAGGAGGTGAAGTCAATAAGCTCAAGTAAACAATTGAAATACCAGAAAAAAACAAGGAGGTGAAGTCAATAAGCTTAAGTAAACAATTGAAACACCAGAAAAAAAAACAATATGAAGTCAATAAGCTCAAGTAAACAAATGAAACACCATAGAAAAAAAACAACAAGGAGATGAAGTCAATAAGCTCAAGTAAACAAATGAAACACCATAAAAAAAACAAGGAGATGAAGTCAATAAGCTTAAGTAAACAATTGAAACACCAGAAAAAAAACAAAACAATATGAAGTCAATAAGCTCAAGTAAACAAATGAAACACCATAAAAAACAAGGAGATGAAGTCAATAAGCTTAAGTAAACAATTGAAACACCATAAAAAAAAACAAGGAGATGAAGTCAATAAGCTCAAGTAAACAATTGAAGCATCAGAAAAAGAAAGTTAAGTTTTCATTTTTCTTCTTTCTTCAACCTCTTTCTCTCTCTCTCTCTCTGTATATATATATATATATAAATTCAAAATTGATAAGAATTTAATATGCAAAATAAAGCAAAGTGAAGTAAGACTAATTAACTCTTTTAGTTCACTCTTCATTCACACACGTATACTCAAGTTAAGGATCCTTGGTTCATGTCCAAGTCGGGACAGATTTCTTCCAGGAATTATCCAAATCACTTATGAAAATAAACAACAGAGGTGCATAGAATTCTTCTTACATTCCTAAAGATATATCATTATCTTAATAAAAAATACTTGTGAAGTTGGTAAGGCAAAAAGCCTCTTTCAAAAGTATTTCTATTAAAAGTTATTTTCTAATTGATCTTTGAATATACATTTCAAATCTTTGCTAATATCAGGCATTAAATTAATTGACCTATTATTTCTATGTTCTGTCTTTAACTCTTGTTCATAAAATAGACATGTTATTGGCTGTCTTAGTCATCACAAAATTTTCTGTTGTTGAACAGTGTTTCAAACATAATAGTGTTCACCAAATGCTAAATGCACAAAAGTGTACGAATAAACCTTGTCAAGGCTAGAAGCTTTATTCTCTGTTTCTTAAGCTTAGAACATGTGAAATATCAAAGTTACAGATGACCAAACAGTCCATCAGGATCATCCTTCCAAACAAAACAAAATCCAGGAGTAAATGTCATCCTGCACAACTATAAGTCTATCCAACAGTTGCAAAAATAATTTAAAGTAACACTGTATCATTTGAAAATTATTCAGTATACTTTATCTTTGGCAACATGTTCTTATTTAGTTAAAAAATTGAGAAGAATGTTACCAAAGAACAAGTAGTTATGCTTCTAAAACTTAAAACTTATTTTCTCTAATATACAGGTTATTGGCAGATTGTTCAAACCTAAAAACAATTTTAGAAACATGAATCAATCCTCCTTTAGTTATTCTATGTTTAAGAGAAAACAAGTCCTAATTTTAAAGTCTCTCTCTCTTGGTAGTTGAAAATTTGATAAACCAAGTATCATTCTACCGGCCCTTCTCAGTATTCTAGTAAAAGTCTTTTTAGTAATTGAGAATTTCTGACAACCCAAGTGAATTTTCAGCCTCACGAGGAAAAGACTAATCAAATAAATTTTCCCAAAACTAGTTTCCCTTAATAATGAGCCCGCGTCTGTTGAAAGTGAAAGTAATTTGTGTACACATTCTTATGAGTTTCAATAAACTGTTCAGTAAGTTTGCAAAGGTGTCTTTAACAAACTGTTTATTAATTCTCTAGATGTCTTTAGCAAACTATTCGGTAAGTTTGTAGAAGATATGTCTTTAACAAACTGTTTATTAATTCTGTAGAAGATGTCTTTAACAAACTGTTTATTAATTCTCTAGATGTCTTTAGCAAACTATTCAGTAAGTTTGTAGAAGATATGTCTTTAACAAACTGTTTATTAATTCTGTAGAAGATATGTCTTTAACAAACTCTTTAGTAAGCCTGCAGAAGATACATCTTTAATAAATTGTTCAATAAGTCTGCAGGAGATATCTAACAAACTGTTCAATAAGTCTGTGGAAGATGTCTGACAAACTGTTCAATAAGTCTGTAGAAGATGTCTGACAGACTGTTCAATAAGTATGTAGAAGATGTCTGACAGACTGTTCAGTAAGTCTGCAGAAGATGTCTAACAGACTGTTCAGTAAGTCTGCGGAAGATGTCTAACAGACTGTTCAGTAAGTCTGTGGAAGATGTCTAACAGACTGTTCAGTAAGTCTGTAGAAGATGTCTAACAGACTGTTCAGTAAGTCTGTAGAAGATGTCTAACAGACTGTTCAATAAGTCCACAGAAGATCTCTAACAGACTGTTCAGTAGGTCTACAGAAGATGTCTAACAGACTGTTCAGTAGGTCTACAGAAGATGTGTTTAATAAACTGTTTAGTAATTGTGTAGAGGATGTGTTTGATAAACTGTTTAGTAAGTTTATAAGATGTTGTCTTCTTTTTTTTCCAGAAACAAATTCTCCACATTTTTTTCTAACACCTTTGAAAGTTTCAGGTTTATGAGATTTATCTGTGCTCCTACTGTAATATTATAAATATTGGGTTGCACATTTGGGGATTTATTATTGACAAATACTCCCACAAAACTGTAACACTAAATGTTAAACTGAGTAAAAGACATATAATTTAATTATTTTTCATGCCATACAGTTTATGGAGGTAAGTGAATTATGATGAAATTGGAAGTTATGTATTTAATGTTTTTTAGGTATGTACAATTATCAAGATGCATTCATTGCTTTATTGCACATTGTAGTACTAATTATTTTGTACTTTTTAATGTTCATAGACTTGGAATGGAAAATAATCTACGTTGGCTCAGCTGAGAGTGAAGATTACGACCAAGTTCTCGACACAGTTTTTGTAGGTCCTGTACCAGAAGGAAGACACATGTTTGTGTTCCAGGTCTGTATTCAGAGTGCAAAGAAAATCGTAATACATTTCTAATTCTTGCAATATGCATGCACATGTAAGCTGTATTTTAGGTATTTAATTTGTGTACAAGTACCAGACGTTTACCACTTAAGTTTATTTAACAGGTGTATCAGAGTCAGAAAAATTCACTTTATATATTATCTGTTGTTTTTATGGCATCACAAACATACAAGTTCATTCCTATTTGATAATTATGTGTTATTATTTTAAAAAAGAAAGGTAAAAAGGGTGTGCTATGGCCCCACTTCATCACTGTTTGTATGTAATATACATATTGCTTATATTATATTGTCAAGGAAGTACAGTTGTGAAGAAGTTCTGATACAATATTTTACCTCTCTCACAAATAGCTTTTCTCTACTTATACTGCCCTCTATATGTGCAAATTTTTGCTTGTCACTAGCTTTGATACTCCCACCTACCCTCACCTCTATTCATATGGTGATAATGGTGTTGGATGTGCACACATGATAATGCTGAGGAGGTCCCTCCTTTGTTTCTCCCTTGTTACGACACATTTTCACGTGGGTGAAGATTATACTTGGCTCAGAAGTGATGGCTCAACTAAATGACATAGGAAAAGGTACTTAAAATATAAACATAATAATAATTAAAAAATGAAGAAAGACCACCTCACAAGGTATCTGTCAAATGGATCTTAACTGTAACATATCTACCAATTTCTTTGTTTATAAGATTACATTAAATCCAGGAGTAAATGTAGATAAAATAATTAATTATGCTATCCAGGAATGTCAAAGCTATTTGCAATGTGGTTGAATCTGTTTGTATTTACAATGATACATTTATTATTGTTGGTTATGATATTTAAATATAATTTTAATGAATTTGCAAAGAAAAGAAATAAATTACCAAAAATATCTTCTGATGATTCACTGTAGCTACTTTTAGAGAACACGATTGCATCTTTGTTGTAACCGATGTTTGCTTTCCACAAGTAATGCACAACATTTTTATCTTGATCTTCTTGCTCTCTTGCAACATACTTGAAGGAGCTCAAGTCAGCCCACACAGCATTAGCATTCAGTTCATCAAAGAAGCCACATCATCATATGTCAAACTGCACATTGACTGGACCATTTGGAAGGAAGTACATGTGTTGATGTGGGAGACCACTTGATCATTGAATTGGTGCTCCATTTGTTCAATCCTAGTGTCAAGAAACTTTTTTAACGTTTTTGAAGGTTTGACTTTCTGGTTCATTTTCAAGAATCAGCCGCACACCAGAAGCCTTTGTTTTGAGTTCTATGACAACTATAGGAATAGAGTTTTCTTTTCTTAAATGGGCTCTGGTTCTGATCCATTGTCTCAAGCTCAGTTTTCTTGCCTTCACCTTACCCTCACTACCCTTTTACACTATCTTTCTTCCATACATCTTCTTTTGGAAGCAATCCACTATTCCCTTACTTTCCTTTCTTCATAATACTGTTTTTCCTCCATCAATATCCAAGTCTATGCTGAAAAATGTTTTGTCTCAAATTTACTGAGGTACTGGTATGCCTTGTCCTCCTCAACTGGTTGCACATATGCCTAGGATTACAATTGATCTGAAGCTCTTTTCTTGGACTCCCAAACTCTGGAGTCTTCTTCAAGCTTGGAGTTCTGATCCATTGTCTTCTGTTAGTCTTTCTCAAGCTCAGTTTTCTACCCTTTTACATTATCTATCCTCATTCCATTTCCTTTTGGAAGCAATCCACCATACCCCTGAGGGATTTTCTGTGGAAATTTCCTTTCTTTTTCTTTGTTGGCATATTTTTCTTCCCCAGACTTGTCTCTTCTCATCTGGTTACTCTATTGATTGGATTTTTTGGCAAGATACATTCTGCTTGCCAAAGTATATTTACTTGAGGACCTTCGTTTAGCTCCTTTCCTCTGCCAATGGGTTTTCAGTGGGATATCTGATTCTTTGTAGTCATGAGCTTAGGCTGTGCAAAAACATTTTTCATTGACTACTCTTGTGTACCATCTTTCACAAAGTCCCCATTTCCAGTTGCTGTCTCACAACTCTTTTCCACCTCTTGTTTCTCTTTTCCCATCTGTTCTTTTGCTACCCATAAGTTTCAGTATTGACAGTTTTGTAAGTGATTATCTTCTGTGCTCAGGAACAGTGAAGGCCCATTTGGCTTGATTTGTGGATCTTTTGCATCTGACTGGGGCTATTGGTTCTATCTGTTGGCTTTACTCTTGATTTCCCTCTCCATTCCCTCCTTCAGGGGATCCTGTTTCTTACCAGTGTCTTTCCAAGTTGGTGCCTGACCTTTTGGCCAAGGATGCTATTAAAAAGGTTTCTAACTCTTCTCTGTGGTTTTATTTCCATCTGTTTGTCCTTCCCCAGTACACTGGAAATGGGCATCCAATCATTGTTATGTCTCATCTCTGTCAGTTTCTCCACCTTCCACATTTTACCATGCTGAGGTTTCTCACACTCTGATGGACCTTATCTCTGGGACTTTTGGTGACTAAGGTCAATATCTCTGATGCTTTACATTCCCAACTTTCCAGCATCCAGACTTTATCTTCAGTCTGTAAATCACAGTTAAGTTTCTCTGTTCTGAGCTCATCATTTTGGGGTGGCATCAGTCCCATATGTTTTTTTTTTTTTTTTAGTTGCTTATTGTGTGCTTTCAGTTGTCACAATCACAGTTTGGGATTGAGATTCCACTATTATATGAACAACTGGTTTCTTTTAGCTCCATCCCAGCAGGACTCTTTCGACCATGCTCTTCTTCATCGGGATGTAGTTTGTTTAGGTTGGGTAGTAAAACTAGAGAAGTCTCATACCCAACCAGTATCTGGTTGACTTGGGTGTGTTCACTTCCGGTCTCAGCAGGGCATAGCCTTCTTTACTGCATTTGCAGACCATGGAAGATTTTGTTTCCACAACTCTGTCCTCTCCTTCTCTTCCTGTATGAGAGGTTCTCTATCTATTGGGAACTTGGGCTTTCTTGGAACTTACAGGATCAATGGAACCTCTCTTAGAATCCCTTTTCTGGTGTGGTCCCTCAATCCTTTGCCACTCACGAGTTCCTAACCACTGGGGTAAAGGATATCTCCTGAATGTGAGCAACTCCCCTCAGTGGAGAGTAGAACATTCTGTCCATGTTCACCCCTCTGTAGTACAGTTCCCCCATCCTACTGCTACCCAGAAGTTGGGTTCCTGGGTGGTTCAGTGTTGGATTGGTGCAGGAGCCATCAAAATAAGTCCTCACTCTGTTACAGGAGGGATGTTACTTTCCTGTTCTGCCTCACTAAGCTTGATGTGTAAATGATAGGCCAAAAACCAAATTCTCTGTGCCACTTGGTTTTGGACTTGAGTTAACCCACTATGTACATTCTGATGTGCCCTAGCCACACTACACATTTAGCACTTCTGAAAGCCTGATGCAGGTTTTGGTTTGGCTTGTATCTTCTGCCTGTTCATGCAACACTTCCCCTCCTTTTAGGGCAAAGAGTTTACCCTGGTATAGATGAGGTGTGGTCTGACTCAAGTGTGCTCCTATATTTGTTTAAGATATAGAGTGTCACGCTCCAATGGTTCTCTTCCGGCACTTCCCAAAGGAAGTATGTGTATGTATGTATCTATGTATGTGTGTAACATTTTGTATTGGCCCCTTCAGCGTGGGATTCTAGTTGATGTGAGAAGAAATTACGTATTTTATTGGAAATTCACATTTTCCAACACTGAAAATGTATTTCCGATAGATACTTCTGTTCACAATTCCCACTTCTGGTGCATCTTACGTTCTTGTCTAATCTCGAAGTGATCATTGAACAATCAGTATAGAGGGAGTTTCACTAGGAGGAAGTGTTACAATGCTATTGGTGGAGGGTTGTCACGTGGAAACACATGAGATTAGGTGGGAGCCTCTAGGCTAGTAGCGAGTAAAAAAGTTCACAAATAGGAGGCAGCACTTAACTGGAAAAGGTAGATGCGAGAGGTGGTGACTATCCATCAGAAATAAAATTTCAGTGTTGGAAAATGTTAACTTCTTTAAATTTTCAAAGTGGGTGAATGTTTGGTCTCAACTTATACATAAATGTCTAATTAGTTTTTTTGCTCCATTTACTCACTATGAAAATTTTATTTCCTTTTCATTTCTATATTCATTAAATTATAGTTTTTCATAACAGTTTTTTATTTATGAAAGAAGTCTCAGTTTGTTTTTTGCTTCAATTACTCACAATGAAAAAGTTAATTCCGGTCTCTAGAGTCTAGATGTAACTTTAAAACAAAAAGTGATTTAATCATGTAAATTTGTTTTATTTTGGTTGTACTTTCAACATGGCATACGTGCTCCACCAGTGGTACATGATGGAAGGCGTGGCTTTATTATAGCTGTCTATACAAAATAAATGCTTTCATATAGAACTTTGGAGATATGAGGTGCAGTTAAATCTTATGAGTGCTGTGTACCACGGTTGGCTCAAGATGTCCAACAAAAAATATGCAAATGTACCACAGGTGGCAAATGATGTCATGAACATTTTAATTGGACAGGACCCTGTTATTTTCTTAACTGTTCTTAAACATGCCTCCTTTTTGTGTAACCATTCATGGCTAAGACACTCCTTGTGTTTGAAACGTCAAAAATACGTAAGAAACAATAAATTATCTGAAAGTTTCTAAAATACAAAAAAGCTGCAAACTGGTATAACTGCAGTGCTAAGACCTATAGTAAATTCTGTAAACCTCCAGTCTAATAGCAAAGAATTAAGTCTAAATAAAAGCTTGAAAACAAAAACTTGGACTGCATTAGAACTCTAAAGTATGACACTTATTAAACAACTAAGTGCCTAATAACCTATGGGGTGATCCTAATATTTTGTACTTTTTAGTTATAATACAACAATAAAGAGGAAACAGTGAAACCATGAGAAAACATGGTTGTGGTAACTTATGTTCCCCAATATATTATTTTTAACTAAAGAATCTTGAACTTGTATCAGTAGTCTGTTCATACAGATTATCAACTTTGTCTATTTTTAACATAATAATTAAGATTGAGTAGTTATATTGAAACTAAAAATGTATAAAAAGATCAAGAGTTTTCTGACTTGCTTTTTTAAGTAGATATATATTAAAGTGTACAAAATAATTCAATTATCTAATGGCAACAAAAGTAGAGTTTTATATATATAGTAATTAATGTGTTTGGTTCATTATAACCACAAAGCAAGAAATTATAGATACGCTAAACAAATTTACAAAATTCAATTTGCATTTATTGAATTTTCATAAACAAAACCTACAATTTTGGGATGATTTATATAAATTTGGAAAATAAGTCCTTATCAAAAATTAAACGAGTTTAAAAAAATGCTTGCTTTCTACTTGTGTTGAACTGCACATGTTGATTACTATGTATAATTCATTTTTTGGTGCTGTTAGGCAATTGAATTATTTTGTATACTTTAATATATTCACTCAAATTTCAGGGCTAAGCATGGCCCAGTGGTTAGCATGTTTGACTGGATCTGCTGTTTGAAGTTTGATAGTTTTAAAAGATCTCACTCCACACTTTAGGACCATGGGTGCATTCGTAAGGTGACTCAAACTGTACAATTAGGTAAGACAAGAGTAGCCCAACAGTTGGTGATCGATGTTGTTGACTAACTGTCTTCCATCTAATCTACCAGCAGGCAGAATTAATTGATATAGTTTTTATGGAACCTCTTACCAGAATGTTCCATACATCTAATGGATACTTCAAATGCTGTAACAAAGTACCGTGTTTAGAAATATTTCATACTTGTTATAAGATGTTCAAACAAACCAAAATATAAACAACTGTTTAGTTAGTTGAAACGTTGAATATGTCACCTTGGCAAGTAAATAACTGTGCGAAATATTTCTTCCTGTTAAGCTTTCTCAAGAGAATTAAAAATTTTTTAGGCTGATCCACCTGACCCAGCTAAGATTCCTATTCAAGATGCTGTAGGTGTTACTGTGGTTCTTTTAACTTGTTCTTATCGAAGAAAAGAGTTCATCCGTGTTGGTTACTATGTGAACAATGAATATGGTGATCCTGAACTTCGGGAAAATCCTCCATCTGCACCACAGTTTAACAAGGTGGGGTTTACTAAAGAAGAATGACATTTTTTGTTAGAACCAAAGTTGTATAAGTTATAAAAGATTAAAATAACTCATGACCATTTTATTTTATAGCTAGTGCAAGTACTTTATGTTTGTCATCCATACTGAATTTATTTAAGGTACAATGTTTAACTAAGGTTATTAAATATACATCCTGTTTAGTGTACTTGTTTAAGATACTGTGTTTAACAAAGTTCATTAAATATATAATTTTAACGTATTTTGAGAAAAATTTTAGTTGAGTTTCATTTAGTGAAAATTGAAAACCTGGATACAGCTGATAGAAAATTTTAATGTCAAAATAAGTTTCATTTTTCAACCTATTAAGCATGGCCATTTAGACTGCCAACCAAAGTAAAACTAAACCGAATGTAGACTATTTCATATATTTATCTACTAAATGCTTCAATCACTGTATAATAGCACACACTGCATCATTAATTAAACAAATTAATCCACAACTAGCAAAGAAATAATTCTGCTTAAAACAAATATCATTGTGCTTCCAAAACTTGTATTTTTCACATTTTAAGAATCTTTTTGAAATATTTGATTTTGAAACTTGCATATCTGTCCCAAATGTTCATCATTTGATTGTAACGTAGGTAGTCTGGATAAGGAATGTGTGAATTTTATTAAATTTCTTTTGCTTAATTTTAGAAATTTGCACTTAACTAGTATGATAAAATTCTGCTTGGAAGTGAAACATGAAAAGGTTTGATGCATGCATTGTTCAAATGTTAAAGACTGAATTATGAAAACTTCTTTGTATTTCACTATTTTAAAATAGTTAACATTTTCTTCAGGTGTGTTAAGTAATATATCAAATAACTGTCAATAATTAGCTTCAAATTACACCTCAGAATTAAAAAATTAAGTTTTTTGAAATTTTCTGAATGTTTCTAATTTGTTAGTAAGAAGAGTACTTTAATCAGTATAAAAAATGTATCTTTTTAAGAAGATGACAGTCCTGTAGCTTAAACCGAAAAAGTTTGAAATTTTTGTGATATAATAGCAATTGAGGGTGTGTAATGATTTAAGGGAGTGGAAATCAAAAGGAAGTTTTTAAGACTTGTTTTTAGAAACTTTTCAAATTATCCTATATTGTATTAATAAATGTGTTTTAATTCATTTATTTCTGTATTCTCATAAGATACTTTGAATATATAATTTCAACAATTCCCATACTGTAACATAATCGTCATCACTGAAAGCTCATTAGGCTTAAGGAATGTGACAAAACATCACATTTACCTATATTTGCTTTCTCAAAATTCTCTTAGACCATTATGGATACGGAATATTTCAAATTTGTCTTATTTGTAGTCATAAGACTCGCAACAATGCTTAAACAGCACTGAACTAATTACCCGCAAGAAAACACATTCTACAACAGAAATCTATCAATAACAAAAGATCTGTCTTAACAAAATCTCAGTTTGATTTAAAATAAATCATCATAGCCTTATGTTATCCTGAAAGTAAACTATTTTCACAGAGTTCATACGTAAAAACTCTGACGAGTACTTGGTATTACATGTTTTTGAACTCAAAGCCTTGAAAATCTTAATAAATATTCAATTTGCTCCAAAGTTTAAAATGTTTTTTTAAAATTTAGTAAGAACAGGGTTCTCACTAGCATCCTGGACTCTCAAATTATTTTTTCTTTCAAGAGTCCCAGTGAGATTTTTGAGGTTCCAAAACTAATTTTCAAGGGTCCCATAGGTAGAATTTAATATACTTAAAAAAAAGAAAGAAAAAAGCACTTCAGTGTCAATGAAAATCTTTAATTACAATGTACACTACATGTTTACCTTCTGGAAGTAGAAAAGAGCATGTTAATGTTCAATGAAAAACTATTTACAATTTACACTGCATGTTTTTTTTCCTTTTATGAATGCAAAGTAATTTTCATGATAAGATTAAAAATACTTCTGAAAATTTTCAAATATTATTTGCAGAACCCCTAAAACCTCCTAAGTAAAAATCACATGTTTTGTTTTTCCAGAAAAACTATATATTATGTATTATTTTCTTTACCCTAACTCTTTATGAGGTCTGTTGATTTGACCGACCTCGTAACCACCATAAAAAATTAGGAAATAATTACAAATTTCTCCTATTTTCTTTTTGGAGTGACTGCAAATTGTAACAGAAAACCATAATTGTTTATACTAAGTTTATCAAATCTTGGGACTCGGGAGTTCAGGTTAACTAGAACTGTGAAGAGAGGATAACTGCTGGAAAACAAGCTTTCAAATCACACGATTTATTGTCTTGTTGTAACATTGGCCTGGAATGTGCTGTTTCTCAATGGATCTGAATTTTAGAAATGCACTATTCATAACTTTGTACATTGTTAAATGTTTATATAATATAGATTTTTTTACTTTGTTTGATTGCATATAGAGTTTACAGATGGTTTACTTTCCAGTAGATAAAGTATTAAGGCAACATTACTTTTCCAGTGTGCTAACCTAATTTTTAACATTATCATAAATACTTAAAAATCTGTTTTCACTAATACCAACTAGACTTTCAAGTCATGCAAGACTGGTATAATTGCACAATCCTGCCTATTTAATGTCGGACAGAAAGTAAAGATTTTGTTAAAACAACATTGATTTTGTAACAATATTAAAATTCCCAGTTTGCCCCTGAAGAAGAAAGGTCCACCTATCGAAAGTGCTCGGGTTATAAAGTTTCTATCAAGACTTCTTGAACCTACACGCTTTTCTAACATCACAAATATAATATATATATATATACAAGATTACGACACTTATAATAAACAACATTGTTTATTGACAATGTTGTTTATCATAAGTGTCATAATCTTGATTCTTTACCTACAGTGATTTGATCATTTTGTTCAAAGTTTTATGGTAAGCCTATATCTATTGTATGTATATGTAAACACATTCCATATTTGTATGCCAGAATTTTCCCATTTTGTTTTCCTAAGTTATTCTGTCATTCTATATATCTACTATTATATATTATAGCATTCCTATGAAACAAAAGTTAATCAAATTCGGTAAAGTAATTTTACTTGGAGCTAAATGGTCATCTCAGTATTTTGTACTTGGTTCATTTGTTTTAGTTTGTAACTCGGAAGCTCAAGAATTCAGTTGACTTTGGTAACTACAAGATTGAACCACAACATCATTATATAAATATTGATAGAAATGAATAAAAACCCTATAACCCAAGCACTTTTGAAAGGTGGACCTTTCTTTAGGGAAAAACTGGAAATGGTGGTGTAATCAAATGAGTGATATATATATAAAGGTAGTTCAGTGACATCATGAAGGTCATCCAGTTTTCCAGGGAATGTTTAGTCTATTTCTCAATGTACTGTTCTAAGAATCTAATTTCTGGTACAGTGTAGCTGATGGTGAGAGTATATGTGAAAAGGTGTTTGGGATATTTTACTTTAGAAATGGATAAATATATGTATATTTAAAACTACACTTAAGTAAAATAAAGGTGACACCTGGTGACTGATTGAAAATGATATGTTATGCTAATCAATTTATAAAAACATGTATGAAAAATTATCTTAAATAAATAGTAAGTTTTAGAAAATTCAGCGTTCACATTATGTGAAAAATATATGCAAAGAATAAAAATTATTTTTCTGACAGATTAAACCAATGAATAGAGATCACTGATTCCAGGATATAGATTAATTCCGAAAGGTTGAACAG
>NW_013666554.1:228004-230547 GCF_000517525.1 Limulus polyphemus | reverse complement strand
CTGCTTTAGTTTTGAATCCTGTTTCAATGTCGATGAGAGTAACATCGTTAATGGGATGACTGGGTTGGTTAAAGTGTTGACCAACAGAGAGATATTTTTCAGTGTTAATAGAAGATTTATGGTTGTTTAAACATTCTCTAAGAGTCGTTTGTGTATGTCCTCCATATTGGTAATTGCATTTTTTTACACTGTATAAGGTAAATGGTGTTTTTTGTTTCACAAGTAATTTTCTTGGATATTTTAAAGTTTCTTTGATTGTGCTTGTCAGAAAATGAGTCAGTGGTTTTTTATGAACTTGCAGGTTTAACAACGGGCATTATTACATGGATGACAACCAATTTTGGGTGGAATGTAATTCACCATAAATCTTCTATTATTTGTTCAACTTCTTGACATTAACATACATGGTGTAAAAACTACCAGCAGTTTAGATAAATTCATAAATACTGCTTCAAACTTCCACCTTTTAACATATTTTCATGTTGGAAAGTACATCCTTTTCAGTGCCCAATGGATTGTTTTTATTAGAGAAACTTAGATTAATTTTGACTCAGATAATATACCGATTAATCCAGGGCTCGTACTTGAACTCTGAAGTTCCCAATTCTAAAAAAAGCCCCTTTTGTAAAGAAATAGTTCAAACATTTCATTATTTAATGATTAACTGTTTAAATATTTGTGTCTTCAATCTATTTTTTGTTAGCTATAGATATTTACAGTTACTACAAGATTACAACCTGTCGACATAAGGGCTAGGCTTGTAACATGGTGATTTGAAACTGGTACTGAAAGAGGTAGTCTATTCATGTAACATGCATGGTAGGTTGAAACTGGTCCTAAAAGAGATGGTATAGGCCTATAATGTGCCAATTTGGTGTCAGTACTGCAACTGAACCAGACAGTTTTTTTTTATTAAGATCATAAGGAGAAATTATCTTCCTAATGATACCATCAAAGTTAACATAATTACTCTATAGCGATTGTACATAAGTGAATGAGAAGATAGGGTAAGAAACTTTGTCTGTTAGAGTAAAACTTTACCCCATTTATGAAGAACACATTGGAAGTTTTTGCCATTTCATTAACTTTTCATAAATATGACATACATTTAAGTTATATATCTCATTCTGTGTGATATGGACACAAAACCGTGAATAGCACTCAAAGTTTTTCTCAGTTATTTTTGTATGCAAATGTAAAGTTATCAAGTACTTCATAATAACATTTCAAATAACTTATTTGTTCTTTAGTACTCTTCTTCTCTGAGCCTTTGAGGGTAAAATTTTACTTCAAGACATTTGTTTATAAGCAAATGCACATCCTTCACAACATTTTGTTGTTTAGAAATTTGCTTTTTAAATTTTTCTGAACATAAATTTAATTCTTTCTTTTGTATTTACAGTTACAGCGCAATATCTTAGCTACAAGTCCCCGGGTAACTAGATTTAAAATTGATTGGAATGATAATGTTATGGAAGAGATGAATGGAGTAGGTGATAAAATTACTACTGAAAATAACCATATTCAACAATATGAAGACAGCATAGGAACTCTTAAGCCAACTGTTTCCTATGACAGCAACCAAGGCATGGAAGTAACATAATATTCATTCTATTAAAGTTTCACAATGTTTGTTTCAGTCATTTAAAAGGGGTCTGTATTATTTTTTAATGAAATATTGTATTCATTTTGTTAGTTCGTTCTGAATAAACATCTAAAGAAATCATATTTGACGTTATTATTTAATATAATTGAAATTGTCAAGGATATAGCCTAACACTAGCTTTATGAAATATTTGAGGTGTTAAATTGAAATCTGTTAGTCAGATTTTGTCAAACTTTTTGTTATGTAAAGTCTAACAAGTACTCAACTAAATACTTAAGAATATATATATTTTCAGAAGTTACTACTGTATAGGGTCTTTCAGTCCTAGGCAATAGCCTCCAAATGTCCTAGTGATTTGATACATAGGAACTATATTTTTGTTTGTGATATTTTATAGTTTGTTATAAACAGTTTACTGAATCTGCGATTGACTTTATTTTTAATTATCTAGTCAGTAAATGCTGCCAGAAGGTGGACTTAATTCCAGACTTTCAGTCACATTATTTTGTCATTTTTGAAAACCTATCCTCTACTTTATTCAAACTTCTTAGGGACTGTGATGTATCAAAAAGAAAAAAACTAACAGCTCCTGTTGATTATTTCACAAAGTTTGTTTACTCACCTGTCTATTTCAGTGTAAGCTTGATATTGATTGAATGATCTGTTAGTATATTGTTTTAATTGGTTATTTATCTCTAACTTTTTTTGACTGAGATATTAAGTGTTACTGCAAAGTTTGCAGAAAGTACATTCTATTGATATTCACAAGAAACATCGGACTTTAACATTGCATACTACATATCTACTACCACCATTTATATTAGTACTGCTATTGTCATATCCACTTTCACACCACCAGTGCAACAACTAAGGCAAATACTTAAGTTTTCTTTTTCGTCTGACATTAGGCAACCACATGGCTAAAACCTAGAAGGTA
>NW_013666554.1:213636-227044 GCF_000517525.1 Limulus polyphemus | reverse complement strand
TATATATATATATATATATATATATATATATATGTGTGTGTGTGTGTGTGTATTAGATCTCCAACTTTCAAGGCTCAAACAATATCTAGCTTTCTGATTGGCATTAGGAGACCTGCACTGTTTTGTTGCTACTAATGTTAGTCTAGACTATATATAAATAATAATAATAATTACATAGGCCTGCAAATTTAAACTTCATAAAAGTTGTTTTGGTTTTAATAACAGATTTTCCATAATTCATCTATGCAGGTTTTGAAAATAATAATTTTTTTTCTATCATGTAAAGATTTTTTACAAATCGGGAATATTTAAAAAAACAACTTACTTATATCAAATTATTATTTCGTTTACCATAATGAACATTTTATTATTATGTTTGTTAACAAAAATACAAACTGAAGAAAAAGGCAGAACATTGTTGTCAAATAAATATGTATCCTCATTCATCCTGATTTATTTTGTGAAATCTACGTCTTTTAGTCTCAAAACTATGTGTTGTGGTCTTTCTTTTATGTATTGTGTCTGGAGCATCTCGTTTCAATGACCAGCAGTAATCAGCCATCATGCTGATGTTCCACCTTCCCTGATACCTCCTCTGTATTTCCCTGATGTAGTGATGAAACCATTTCCCTTATTCTTCGCTGACGGAACTGAGGTTTCAGGGAAATAGTCAATATGTGAGTGTAAGAAATGAACTTTCAAGCTCATATTACAACCCAGCTCTTTGAATTTATAGAGCATGTTATTGACAATATTTTCATAATTTGGGTCCTTATTGTTTCCTAAAAACTTGTTAATAACATCTTTAAAGGCAATGCACACTTCTTTTTCAACTTTCCTCATTGTCCTTTTGAACTGTTCATCCGTAGTCAATATCCTAATCTGAGGCCCAACAAAAATCCTCTTTAAGTTTCGCTTCTGAAAGAGCTGGGAATTGCCCACAAAGATTCTTAAGAGATTTTGGGGTCTAAAATTTGAGCCAGGAACTTGCTTTCTCCAGAAATATCATTTTAATGGTACAGAAATCGTGAGAAAGAGTTTATACCATACTTTTCACAAGACTGTTTACTGGTTTATTGCAACAATATTGTTGGATTATTATTAACCAAGTGAGTGATGATTGTTCACCAATTCCAAGTCTAAAAGGTGTTCTCCTTCACCATGGTAACATATATACATCCGTTCCTATTGCTCAATCGATTCTCTTGAAGGAAACGTACAAAAATTACAAACTTCTTCTTAATAAGGTCAAATACAAAGAACATGGTTGGCTACTTTGTTGAGACTTAAAAGTCCTTTGTATGTTGTTGGGTCAACAATCCGGTTATACAAAGTTCCACGTTTTTTTTGTGTGAATGGGACAGTAGAGCAAGAAATCAGCACTGGATAAAGAAGCAATGGCCACGCAGCCTGATACCAGGATCGAGAAACACTGAATGTGAAAGTTTGGTTGACACAAAGAAAGTCCTATTACCTCCACTTCACATACAACTGGGCTTGATGAAGCAGTTTGTAAAGGCCTTAGACAAAGATGGCGACTGTTTCAAGTATCTAATGGAAGGTCCAAATCTCTCACCAAATCATTAAGTTCACCCTGTGTGAAAAGTTGTGGTTCACCAGACATTTCAGGTTGAAAATAATCCCTATCATCATTTCTTTTGACATCAGATTCAGAATCAGATGAAACTATATCAAGAGTTCCTAGTGGAGTAGGTACAGGTTCATCAGCAATAGGTCTTATAGCAGATTGAAGGTTCGGATAAGAAATTCCCTTTTTATTTTGAGTTTTGTAGCCTTGCACGTTACATGAGCAAAAATAGCATTCACATCCATGTTTTCTAGACTCATTCCAGATCATTGGAATTCCAAAAGGCAAACACTTTTTCTTACCTTTAGTCCATTGTCTCAACTCTTCGATACAAACTGTACAAATTTTGTGCAGATCCCATGATTTATCTTGGTCTCCAAGTTTTATTCCAGAATATGCATAATACGCTTTTTTTGACGAATTCTGTAATGTTTTGCCTTTGTTTCTTTACAACAAATTTACCACAAACATAACCAAATATGTTTGGGTCATTTACACATCCTCTTGTTGCCATAGCAATGAATAAATAATATTGAAAAAAAAATTTCCAAGTGCATGCTCAAAAAAATACTATCCAGAAATGACACACCATGCAGCCTTTTAACAGTTTATCTACTAGTGGTGTGTTTCTCATGGGTTGTAGAATGGTCAACTCACATTGCAATTCATCTAGAGAAATCTATTGCCAGTGGTTGTCAGCATTTTAAGGAAAGCAAAATGTGACCCAATTAAAATGAAAATGATTCACTTATGTAAAAGTACATATGACGTTTTGTGAAAAATCTGTACGTTATGGAGAAAAATAATATTTTTCAAATTGAGCATACAAGAATTACTGTGTATCGTGTAAAAAGTTCAAGACAATAAAATCATTGCAGGCCTGTGTTATATATATACACCTGTGTGTGTGTGTGTGTGTATGCCTGTAGAGATTTTGCTAATATAAATGCTGTTTCAATCTCTCAGAGTTCAGTAATTAGCATTAATTGAGGTAGGCTATTTATCATGGCACTAGCCTTAAATTGCATTAACTTTCTCTATATTTCTAGTGTGGATTTGAATCCTAGTTCAGAAAATGGTTTGCATAGCAACTTAGTAGAAGTCAGCCAAATGACCTAACAGTTAATAAGGTAATATAAATAAAAGAAACCTAGCATTCATAGTGAGTGGAAATGACAGTGTTGTTTTTAAATAGTTTGAGATGATCATTACGATATTTACAAGTTCATTGTTAACCCTTTCACAGCTGGAGCCCCTTTAAATGATTTTCTGTGCAAATCACTATGTTACATTCAAAATTGATAAACACCTTTATTATCAGTGTATGCAAATAAAATTAATATTATGTGTACGTTATGATTCAAAGTTTTATTTTATCCAAGTTTTAAGTTCTTTATTTCAAAATAAACCTTTAAAAACTACTTAAAACTTCAGATGTATTGTCACGTGACCAATGAGCTATGAAAATTCTCTACTTTGGCTCTCTGTATCTCCAATAATACCCAAGGGAGTTGAGTAGAGGTACATCTAGACAATAAGATGCTTACATAACCTTTCAATTTTTTCATTTCAAAGTTCTCTGGATGAATGCAGCTGCCATGCCCACTTCAACAAATTTGAGCTTTATAGCCTACATGTAGATGTTATATACACATGTGTATACTCATTGGAAAGAGGTCATTTTACACTATAATCTAACAAAGGTTATTTTTAAATTGGCATCAAGTTATTGTCATGGGGTGCATGTAATTGACTGTCGTATTGTTGGCTGCTTGACTGACTATAGCACTTAAAGTTGTTTCTTATCAATATGTTATAGTTAGAGATACAGCTTCAATTGTATTTAGGTCTTACTGTTATATTTTAGTTAATTATGCATTATTTATGTTTTAAAATTCATAATTTAAAGGTTTGAACATCTTTTAAATATACATCATACTTTGTTTCCATTCTCAAGGCTTACGACATTACCCGCTGAAGGGTTGCGCATGTCTCCCTAGGAAAGTGTAATATGCCTCGAGGGCACTGTTGACTTGTGTCAAGATGAGTAATAAATGGTAAAGGACAAGAAAGAAAAATAAAACATTAAAAGTTAACTATTTGTGTAATTTTGAATTTAACAAAAGGAAAATCTTTAAAGATATTTTACAAATAATTTAAAGGTATATACACTTTTTTCTGTTTCCTAATTTTAATTATTTCATTGCATTGTATGTTGATGATAATAGCTAGAGTTAGTAATATGGTAGAGAAAATGAAAAATAAAATATAAACATTTACCTTGAAAAAACTTTTGATATCTGTTTAGGAGGTTATAGAGATCATGCAAATGAAATATGAAACTATAAGACGAAGAAAAGTATTTTTATTCTTAAAATGAAAATCCCTTGCACTCGAACTATTTTAACGGTTTGAGTACAAATAACTACTATAGATAAATAAAATTTTTATTAGAAAGACATAATTAGAATAATCTTATTCTTTGGGTACAAAATACTTATAAACATTTAACACGAGGTTTTGTGAAGATTGATCAGAGTTACCATATGTTTTTTGCATATATGTCCTTCCTCAGTCAAAGTGATACAAAATGTGTCAGCCCATGCTTAAAGGGTTAATTGTTAGGAGCATTTGGCACCAGAACATGTTATTATCTTGTCTGATATGCATTGAAATATTCAATAAAAAAAACGTGTTTTCTTGGAAAATTTTAAGAATTCTGAAAACAAAAAACATTTCCATGAAAGTTTTGCATTCATTCTACAAATGGTAAACGTCATTTGCAAATACTGTTCAGGTGAGTATGTAACAATATAAAATATGTCTTAAAACTTGTCCAAGTACATCCATGTAAACTGGCTGTAAAGAAGTTAAATAAAAGCACTATACCTAAATACCATCACCAGTGATTATATTATTGCTACAATGCCATGTCTTTTTTTAATCAGGTTATAAAGATTTATCAAACACAGTTTTATTTTAATATTGATACTTGTGATATCTAAGGTAGAAAAAAATACATCAAATAATAGTCTGATAAAGCTACTCTCATTTAAAGTATGATTACTAAATGCAGAAACAGTTCACTGGTTTGTGTTCCCTATACCCATATTGAGTATGGAATAATACTTAGTTTCTTACTGGTAGTTACTTCTTTGTGGATTAGATGATACATCATTTAATAATTTGGAGTACTATATAGTTATTAGTGAAGTTTGAAAATAGTTACTCATTCGTTTAGAAGCCTTTTTTTACTGGATAAATTTGACTCGGATTTCTCTTTAACCTGAACAATTCTGTTGGCATAGATCAATTTAGTACATTGTCTTTATTTACTCTTTGGCTACCTTTGGTTATTGAAGATATTATTTTAAATTTTGTTGAACTATATTTGAAAATCTACAGCTTATGAATAATGCCAAAAGCAAAGCAAAAATTACACTTTTGTCTTGAAATGATTGTTTTTTGTATAGAATCTTACAAATTTGTATCAAAAAACAATTTTTGGTGATAAACAAAATGTATGTAAGCAAACTAAAGTATTCAGAATTGAAACAGTATCAACAAGCTTTGTTAGTTTGGATACATAATGCTGTCCATCCTCTTCGAGTAACTATCTCAAAGTTGTTATTTGTGACATTAAATTTTATAGAGGCATGCCATTCAAAACTGCACGAGTTCTCATATTTTACTAGTGTTTTTTTTTATGAAGAGACATCTATGAAATGAAGACTATATAATCAATCATCTTACAGCATTCTATAGAACAAATAAATTTGTAGGTGATTAATGACTGCTTATTCTTACAAACAAAATCCTTACAGTAATTCAACTTTGTGACTGAGGAGTGATAAACATTTCATCAACATACAATAAACAATAAAATGGTTTAAAGTAAACAAAACCTTTTTCCAACCATTTGTTTTCCTGAAGAATAAATTGGTAACAGCAGGTGCAGACTTTGATCACTTACTTAATCACATCAACCATTAAAAATAAAATATAATTTTTTAACTGTGAAAGAAAATATACTTAGACAACTTAATTACTATATCTAAAGATGAAAGACTATATGGAACATAAACCCATAATTTCTTGTAATGGAATGTTAGTACAAGGATCTTATTGTCAAAAAACAATTGAATTTTCTCATTCTTTGCAAAATCCAAAGTTTAATGATTGTTTTCAGCAAGTTTTGATGTGAAGTCTTCTCTGTGCTTATTCCTGAAGACATTTTATTAAAATTCTTGACAATTGATAATTATAGATGCCAGTATATCTCACTTGAAACTATTATGCAAACTTTATCTCAACTGTTAAGTCAGACAAGATATCCCACAATCCTTAATTACATATGGTATATCCAGGTGAAATTGAATTAGCATTAAAGCTATACCGGAGAAGACTGTTAGATAGCAGTAGATTCACCCAAGATCTTGATTATAGAATAGTACTTAATTTCTTACTTAGTTGATATTAAGTGAAATAAATCTATCTTTATTATGACAAAGGAACAAACATGGTGTGAGTACTTGTGGTTACAATTACTCTCAATGATCACTTTTACTGGAGCTTCTTTTTTTGACCATTCCAACTAAATCCATTTTCCAGACTATTTTAAATTCAACTTAGGATAGTTCACAAGAAACTTTGCTCAAAGTGACATACATTACCCACGAATAATAATTCTCAATGCAACATAGGTGGGGCTATAATCTCTAGATACCGCCTGAACAACCATTGAAGGACGCTGCCGTTGACATCCTTATATGTGCCATATTAAATTGTCTTCCCTCTGGGCAATAATAGGTATCATCTGCTTTCAAGAACAACAAAGGTAACTTGAAATAAGATCAACTTTACAGTTTTCTTAACTATGTGCTTTGAGAAACCTGCACGTATTCACAATAAAGAATGAACTCAGAATAAATATTACAACGTTAAAAAAATTAAAAACACATGGTATATTTATATACCACAGTTTCCTGTCTTTTTTTTTTAATTTTAGGAATGATTGCAAGCCTATAATTAACTTTAATTTTACATCCAATAACTTCAAATTCTAGTGGAGGACCACATTACTTCTTTTTTATTTCCAAACATACCTGAACAAAGAGAAATATCACACAAAAATAAAGAAATGAACCTTTTATTATAGAGAACTCGTAAATCCTGTAAACTAATAGTATCATTGCAATAAGTACATTACATACCAGTAAGATAAAGCCTTCAACAAATAATTAAGTTTCACAATTACATTTGACAAAAACACTTTAATATAGAAATGATACATAATTAAAAAATGAAACCCTTTAACAATGTTAATGAGCACATCAAACCACTTAACATAGGTATGAAAGTGAATCACAATATTTGATAGATTGTTTAGGCAGAGTATTCATAATGAATCTAGTTTCAAATGGACAGCAACTGCCTGTTGTAGAAACCTACAAGTGTAGAGGACGACGTTACGTAAGTCTTCCGCCTGAAGAAGAAAGACTTTCGAAACGTTGTCCTCTACATTTGTAGGTTTCTTCAACAGGCATTTGCTGTCCATTTGAAACTTAGATTCAATCACAATCTTGGTCTTTACACCATCTCTGTTAAGTTGCAAGTAATTTCACACAGTTATTTTGTTTGTGAATACAGTAAGTCTTATTCCAACATGATTTATCTCGTGTACAGCTTGGAAGATAAGCATAAGAAGAAGTGAAATCAGATTTATGTAAATTTGAAAAGAGTGTTTAGTTTTCTTGACACAGAATCAGTTGAAAGAGTAGCCAACAGCATTGTATGATAGAATGATCAAATTGAAGACAGCCATCCTCCATATCTAAAGTGGCAGCAACAATCTCAAGGGCCCAGTCCTCAGCCTACAACTATCTGATCTCTTGTTTTATTGGACTTGGAAATGCTTCCATCAGTATTAGGACAATAAATTTCTGGGAGAAGTTTGAAAGAAAATGCCATCTTTATATCATTCTTGATAATTTTTAAATAAACGTTAATACATAAAATTACATGGTATAGCTATTTACTTGAAATGCTATTAGATATGTATGTCACTTTTAATTAATCCTCATTTATAATTAACATTTAATGACAATTAAATCACTTTCAATAAGAATAAGTATATGTTTACTGTTCTTTGAACTTTATTCATCTTTTAATATTGATTAAATTATCCAAATATAAATCTCTAAGTTGGACATCCTTATCAAAAAGTCTGTTTAGTTCTTGCCAAGTAGTAACTGAATATCCATTAAAACATATATAATTCATTGTCAGTTGCATTTAAATTATATTTGATTATTTCAACCTCATTGAAAATGGGTTTGTTATGAAATGGTCTTTGAATGTCAATAATAATCACTTAAATGTGATATACATATGTAATTGCATATCAACTGAATATCTATGCCATGCAATTTAAAGCGTTGCCAAAATAATTTGTTCTACATTTCTTTATGGTGTGTTTTCCTAAGTGGAGATATAACAAAGTTAACAAATGTTTTACAATTCTTGAATTTATTGTTTGGGGTGTTTATATCGAAATGAATAGCAATGTATGGCTACGCATGCCAACTGGAGTTTCCAGAACAAAGTATATTTTTGGTGATGGAGATGTTACAGCTTTAACCCACACTCTTGACTGAGTCTCTCTGACCAGTCAGAATTTGTTTGATTCTGTATTTTCAACCCCGACTTTGTCTATTTAAAATCAAGTTCTTAAACCTACTGGATATTTTCTTTCTTTTTTTTTGAACCAGCCAGTGCTGTTTTTACTATCCTCTGTTTCACATACCTTCCCAGAGTTGCTGAGATGGAAGGAACTAGTGGTAATTCTTTTCTTCTTTGATTTTAGTGATACTAATTGTATTCTGATGGCTCCTGAATGCAGCTACTGCATGAAAAAGATGGAAGTCCTTGCACTATAGTATATTTCAAGCATTAGTGTATGGCAGGAAGTTTAACATTTATGTTGACAGTGCATCATTTAAGTGCCTAATAGACTGTAAAAATATGGAGGGATGATTGAATATCAGATCGAAACATTTCAAGAGTATGAATTTGTAGTACATCATTGATCGTGGACACCAATGGAGACACAAACAGATTATCTACTCAGGAGGTGAGAGATTGTCCGTTCATTGAATGTCCCATTCCAGTCCAATAGTAATGAAAATTATTGAGTCAGCAGTGACAATCAACTCCAAAAATGATATTTCAGTAGCACAAGAAAGGACAATCTATAGAGATAGAATACTAGATCTGACATATCGTGCAGTGGAGGAGAAATAGAGTGGTTCACTAAATATGCTTAGTTTGGCCCAACATATACAGCTGCTTATGGACATTATTGTTATGTTTTTGTAGTACAGATTTGTCACCACAGAAATTTGTAGTGTGGTTGATGTCTATATTATTTGATATGCATGAATTTGTGCATCAGTGCTCTCTCCACAACTGAACTTTACTATGTTTTTGAAACATGTGGTGACCTTACCAACGTGTATAGCTTGATACAAATTTTTAGCAAGGCAGCAATTTTCCTCTCTCTTTATTTCCAGGTCAACTTAGCCATCTCTAATTCTAAAACTACAAAAATCAATTTTAATTTTGTGTCAATCAACATAATCCACCCTTGCTCTAGTAAAAAACTATTGCCTAACAACAATAACATGTACAAAACAACTTTACAAAAAATATTTTTCCTTTACAACATTTTAACAAGAATTATCTATCATCTTTAATAGAGGGTAGTAAACACCCCCCACCATACAATACAATTACCCTTTATCAAGTTTAAAACAAAAACAGATGCTTTAATAATGGCAAATATTGGATATACAAAAACATAAGCTCTTCTACAATTCAAAAAACACCCTTCTAACAAAGAAGTGCCTATTTTCTTTAGGATGTAATAAATAACAAGTTAGCACTACAAACAAGGTACCTTTTATAACAAAAAATAAAATGTCATACCAAAGAACTCGGTATATTAAAAAATAAACCCTATAAAACTAAAGTTAACTCTTTCAAATAATAAACACTCATGAAAAGACCTTTGACCTTGACTCAAGATCAAAACATAAAATAAACCTTCACAAATGAACTCCTTAAAAATGCTCAACCTTTTACATATAAGCAAAAAATGATTGCTTATACATGTATCTATATATATAGTGTCCTTTATACAAAAACAATTTACACACATATATACTAACAAATAAAATCATTAGCACTAATCACATTAAAATATGCGTCTATTCTCCAGATTCTATATTATAACACCATATGCACCAATTGAAATAATGAAAACATTCATATATTCAAAAACTAGTTATAAGAGTAAAATAGGTAAATATATCATCATATAAAAATTTGGTGGAAAAGCTTGAGCCACTTGCCTAGAAGAACCTCAACAGCAAGTCCTCCAAGCAACTTCTGTAGACTTGCAGTGTGCTGTGAAACTGGTTGCAAGGTGAAATAAATATATATAGCAAGAGCCACTTCCCTAGAAGAACCTCAACAGCAAGTCCTCCAAGCAACTTCTGTAGACTTGCAGTGTGCTGTGAAACTGGTTGCAAGGTGAAATAAATATATATAGCAAGAGCCACTTCCCTAGAAGAACCTCAACAGCAAGTCCTCCAATGCAGCCATAGATTTGTGATGTGCCATGAGGCTTTGGCAGATAATATATATATATATATGACTCTTACAAAAGCTTTCTGATTCCTTGACAGATTTTCAAGGAGATGACACCCTTCCACTTGTAACTGCATTGACAGCTCTCATCATTTTAGCAACCAATCTTCATTTCAGTTATAAAGCCCCATGCTTCCAGCTACTTTACTGCCTGATCTTATCAGTGATACTTTAATATTATGTGAGATGGTCCTTTATCTCAGTTATTGGACTAGCAGGTGGCTCACACTTCTCTGAACCTATTTCCACCATTGAATTTGACAACTTGATTCCCATGGTGGTTGCCACTATAAGTACTGTATCCACAGCTGGAGTGATGGTGCTGGCAGATGCCACTTTCAAGATAACCCTTAAAGTGGTTGTGGAAGCAGCCAATAGACTATTATGCTTAGAAGATTGCAGTTCTGGAAAAGTCTGGTCAGGATGAGGGATATGGTGTTTCCACCACAGGTGAACATGCATGTAGAATGATTCTTGTTTTTCTAAGGCAAACACCTTCCAATAGGGCACTTGAAGTTCTTCTTCTGGCATTCAGATTTGACCATGGTTTTTGACTCGGACTTGCTTTGAACTTTAGCATCCAAGTTCATCAGATTCAAGGTTGGATCTACTGGCTAAGTTGCAGGCATGCTGGATGGGAAGGATTCAACAAAACCACCACTTTTTGGCTCATCAGCTGGACAGTGGAAGGTAGCATATCAGAATGCCTCTGAGACTTCATCACCATACTACGCACCATCTCAGTTAGAGCATGAACATGTGATGCATTGTCCAGCAGCATGTTCTCAACCACGGGCTCCATTGAAATGAAGGAGAGCCCTATTCCTGGGGTGTTTGGCAAGGTAGTAAACTTCAGAACATCTCTGAAATCAAATAAAAAAACAGTCACTGTTAGCTTCTATCATTATCATGCAGGTATTCTGGACTAGATAATAGCAATACAGAGAAAAGCATCCACAACTGATAGTCAGTAGTGTTAATAATTTGATCTTGTAGTGCAAATGTCATGATTCAAAATGTAGGTCAAAATAAATCTGACTAGTTAAAACATTCTGTGAAGAGTGTTAAAGTTGTAATGGTCAAGTTACAAAAATACACTGCTCTAAAAACAAGATATCACTACACACAAGTTGATTCACTTGCCTCATTTGGCATCATAGGAAAGTAAACTTAGGTGATCTCAATTAAATATGACCAATTTCAGTAAAATTCACAGCCACCCCATCCACCTAGTGCATATATAAGGAACACAATTCCTTCATTGCACATGGGCTCCCCTACTGGCTAAGCAGTTAGTCTGAAGGCTTATAATGATAAAAACCAGATTCCAATATCTGTGGTGAGCACAGCACAGATAGCCCATTGTAGCTTTGTGCTTAACAACAAAACAAACGCTGCACATGGAGGAGCCACACACATTTAAGAAAAACTACCACAACTTGGATAAGGATAACAATTTTCAGGAAATGTTTCGCTATAAAAAATTACTCAATAATTTGAAAAGAAATGATCAATGGTTTCTCAACCAAACATCTGTCCTAGCTGTTGATAATCAATTGGAAATTGCACGATGCAGTGTGTGTATTGTAAGGTGAATGTCACTTGATAGCTTGGAAAGCCACTTCCTTTCAATCTGTGATTGTGCAAACACCCAATGTAGTTCATATATTTTATCAAGAAATACTACCAAATATCTCGCAAGGCAAAGAATGCTTCTTCATTTCAGTCATTGATCTTCCATCCAAATGACTGTCCTGTCCTAACTGCTGATCTGGTGTTTAACCATAATGATCAGGGGGGGAACATAGTTGGCATTTTGGCCTACCACTAAAACTTTTATGCACCTCTTCAAGTGCTTCTTTATCTCACTCATCAAATGGAGAACTACTCTCAGCTTCCCCCTCCTCAGCAGCTGAACTGAGAAGCTTTGAGCTTCATCCTTTCTGGCTCGTTAGTTCTAAACTTCTCTACTTGCTGGACGTGTCCTGTGACTTGGGCCTGTCAAATCAGAATTGAGCTGCTTCCATATTACAGGAATGTAACACTGACATACCCATAATTATATTTTATAAGTTGTAAAGTTTTGGGTGGTAGAGCTGTCCATTCATGATGCACAGTTGGGTTAAAATAACGGTATCAGCAAAAAATATGTTAAAATGTCAAAAATCTGCTGAAAATTTTACAAATGTATGGATTTTCTTCCACCAAACCAACTTCCTGGTGATACAGACAGATATATCATGGATACTGTACTGTCAATCATTAGATAGATACATTGTTATACTCGGGTATCACCAGTTCTGACAATGTATTGACATTGTGGAATCCAGCTTACCTGCTGCCTAGCTATTGTTGCTGAAATTGCTCTAGATGGAAGACAAACAAGTGCTCCATCAGAAATTGCAAAGAAACTCACAATCATGGGGAAAACATTTGTGTAAATCTCCAACAGAACTGTTATATCTCTAAGTCCAAGAATGACTGACTATCATCACAAAGTTGAAATACAATGTATTACAAAACAGCAAAGAAACTGTTGGCATAATATATACACACAAATACTAGGACACACACTAAAGTGAAGAAACTCATTTCTTAGTTTTTGTACTAATATTTTGTTCCAATAGTGTTTTTTTATTAATTTAGTTAACATAAATAGTGTTTGTGTATTTTACACTACATGTTATATTATGCATTTTGACTAGTCTTTTTTTTTATGTAGTTTTGGTGTAAACACATGACCTCGATAGCAAGTAGTATTTACTTTGCCTGGAGGAATGTTACAACAACTTGGCACATAAGTGTAGGAAAACTTCAACAATTGTAATGTCCTTCATTGGCTAAATGGATGATGTGTTTGTGTTCCAACCAACAAATGCTGTGAATGAACAATCATGTGGGGATGATATTGTTACGCCTCCAGTCGTTAGTTAATTTTCTGTAACTTCATTCCGACGAAACTTTAGCGACACAGGTTTTTTCTTAAATAAAACTGGTTTATTCTTTCTGAATATAACTTTGCGATACACTTAATTTCAACAGTCGCTCTATAACAATGCTATAATTCACATCTCACGTGGCCAACAATATTTTGTCCGCATACATTCAATT
>NW_013666554.1:210630-212636 GCF_000517525.1 Limulus polyphemus | reverse complement strand
TATCACAAGTGTCCAGTCTCCTTAGTTCTCACAAAGCTTCAAACTCAGTTTTTCAAATTCAGATTACTTCACACATTCATTGTTAGATCCTCTTGTTATTAATTGCACCTATCTGAGAAGTTTTCTCCTGGAAATAATACTTATATCCATGCTGTAAAGGTCCCTGACATTGATCTGCCTACAGCTGCAGAATCAGGATGATCTGCCAATGTCTGGAGCACCCAGACAATTCAATGTTGTGTGGAGCTTGGTACATATCTGTGTGGTACAAGAACAAGAGGTTGAATTTCAAGTTGATACAGGAATAGCAAGAATACTAGTGTACCTTACAATCTTTCAACTGAGACCACCACTCTGGCAAGTAGATACTGACTTGGTTCTGGTGAATGATGAGAGAGTAGGTGTTAGAGCAGAGGTGGATCTTTACCTCTGTTTAGGAATGTCGATTACAGAATGACACAACCATTACATGTCTGATAATGCAACCACTACACTGACTTCCCTGGAGCACTAGGGAGGTTTCCAACACTAAAATACAGTGTATGTAGAAGGATGGAATTATATGATGTTTAGAGAGTGTTTTGGTTGTTTCTAGTAGTAACTGTCAGGAAGAAGAAAAGCATGCCAAGGTTCTACGTTAATTTTAGATATATGAATGCAGTAACCCACATATATATATACTTTCTCTTTACTGCAAACACATAAATATCTGTATATATTAGAAGGTTCCCATTGGTTCAACACTTTACCTCTTGATACTGACAAGTCGAGCTGGATGATTAAAACAGGCCTAAGACTGTTTTTAGCACATGAGATGGCTTGTATGAATTCTGCATCATAGCATTTGTTCTTTGCTTTCTAAGTCACTGAGTGAATCTTCTGATGTAAAACATCACCCAACAGTTTGAGAGAGTCGCTCCAAGTTTCTAGCTGAACAGTAAGAGCCGTACGGAGCACATTGCTGCACTCATTAGGTTCACTCCTATTAATTTGGGAAGTATGCTGATTCTACAAGCAATGAGGGAATTATGTATATTGAGGTACAGTAGTAACAGCATTAATATTAATCCTGGCTGATTAGACTTTTAGCTAAAAAGTTTTAATTTATCCTGTGATCATTTACTTCATGATATTTATATAAAAGAGTACAGTTTGGTAGCTCTTAGATGACACTACTGTTGCTAATGGGTGTAGCTTTGGAGGGTAACCCAAATATTACCAGTAGTTGAATGTGATCTGTAGAAACTACTGAAGTACTTTACAATGTATAATGGTGGTACATATATATTTATATAGCAGTATATGTATAAATATATGTTTGTGTTGCCCTACATGCATCTATGAACAATACATAAAGTCATTTGTGAGTGTTTTTATAACAAAATGAATCACACAAAGACTATAACAATAAATAGAAAAAAAAAGGGCATGTAAGCAAGAGATTTGATTTTTACATTAAGAATTGAAGAGAATGAGGTTAAACTGTGATGACTAATCTGGAAATTATTAATAAAAATTCCAGTGTGTCTGTTATTTTCGTTAATAACAGTAAGAGACTGTTTCAATTTTGATATTGAAATATTTGGCAGGTATTGAGTTGTTTTTATAGTAAAGCCACATTGGGCTATCTGCTGTGTAACAAAGACAACAAAAAACATTTCTAACTGGGGATTTAAAGAATATAATTTTACCTTGTGGTTCAAATAACACTGTTTTACCACAGTGTTTTATAAATATGACTCATATGTACATGATGTAATCAGTGTTTTATAAATACAACTAATATGTACATGATGTAATCAGTGTTTTATAAATATGACTAATATGTACATGATGTAATCAGTGTTTTATAAATACGACTAATATGTACATGATGTAATCAGTTTTATAAATATGACTATGTACATGATGTAATCAGCGTTTTATAAATACGACTAATATGTACATGATGTAATCAGTGTTTTATAAATACGACTAATATGTACATGATGTAATCAGTGTTTTAT
>NW_013666554.1:195985-209630 GCF_000517525.1 Limulus polyphemus | reverse complement strand
GGCTAATGTGTACATGATGTAATCAGTGTTTTATAAATATGACTAATGTGTACATGATGTAATCAGTTTTATAAATATGACTAATATGTACATTCCACTAGTACTAGTATTTGGATACCACAATTAATACTTTGGAAGCTCAGTGAAGGGAAACTGAAGGACCCTAATCTGGCATGTGTGCTCTTTGAGCTAGCATATATTGAAGAATATATCACAGATGCACATAACTATTGGCACTTGTATAAGTAGTTGCAATAGCACAAGGTGTATTAAACTGTTATTGTCAATCACTTGTATGTAGTTCTCAGCCTGTGCTGCAGCTAGTGGACCTCAAACCTCTGAGGCAAGAAAGTATCCAGACTTTGTATGGCACATAGACTGCAGGGCACTATCATCTTTCAAACACCTGTACTAATGTTTGACAGCAGTGCTACATTCAAGTTAAGATGTTCATTGATGTTGTAAGCACTTTACGGTGTGTGCCACCCAGAGTAAAAGCTGGCTTAAAGTCCAACAGAAAGCTGATCGTTCTCATCTACAAAGAATAGCCCTAGTTATCACTGGTCTGCTCCTGGAAACTGAATGTGGTAATCAATACATGGTAGTCACTATTGATTACTTCATTAAATGGACCTAGGCTTGTCCATTGGTCAATACTCTAGCAAAATCCATAGCTGGTGTGTTGGTGGAGCACTGGATATCCCAGTTTAGCAAATGTGAAGAGGTTCACATGGATCAAGGAGTTTATTTCCATAGCAAGATAATCTCCAAGTTCTGTAAAATGTTAGCTGTGGTGAAGATGTGCACTTTACCATACTACCCACAGTCTGATAGTTTAATAAAATGGATGATATAAACTATACAGAAAGAAGCACTTGTTGCCATATAAGCCACTTGGTCTGTTGACACATGCATTACACTGGTGGAGTGGTAGATGTAAGTGTGTAGGGTACAACAAGAAAAAGCATATGTTACAAATGAACCTCTCATGAATTGGCTAAAGCAGGAACTGGAGGTTGAGAACAATGAGTCGGAGGAAAATGAAAGTGCTCTCTTACACTCAGCTGTTAAGGAAAAAAGAGCTGAAAATATTTACTTAACTATACATAATGAGGAAACGTCATCAGAATGAGCACAAGATAACCCCCTGACTGATATGGTTGGGATTAACAATAAACCAGCAGCTAGAATGGTCATTTGGTTGAAAGATAAATGATTGGAATGAAGTAGTCTCACTTGCTTTCCAAGCTATTGGGTGGTATTTCATGACACAATGTATGCACTACATTGTGTTATTGCCACTTGCTTACCTTGTAGTTAAGGTCAGTCACTGAGTGGAGGATCAATGACTGAAAGGGAATTGTGACCATACTTTCTGAGCTGTTGAGCCATTTTTAGAGACAAAATTGTAACAGGTGGCTGGTAGGCATAGTCGTTTCAGGTTGACTTTACACAAGTTACAAATAAATTTATTTATCACCAGGTTATGCAGTCATGGGTTGAGCACACAGGCCACCAACTCTAGGAATTTACATTTAGAATAAAGAAATTCATTCAGAGACTGATTATTGTAATACAAAACAAGGTTAATTCAATGTATTAATATATATCTAATTCAATAGTCATTGACAGTTCCAAAACTATTTTTAAATAACCCTATATTGAAACAGCTAAATTCTTCGTTCTGGATAGCTAAATGTTCGCAGACTTGGTGACAATCCAATACATCTTCATGCATGGGCTCTGCCAGGTCAAAGGTCAGGCTGGCTCTGGGAATTGCCATGAATTCTATTTTGTTGCAGAACAGAAAACTCGACCCTCAGATTGCGAGTCGAGCACCGTAACAGTCCAGTAAGATGACCAAATAAGTATATGAAAAACTTGAGGTAAAGTAGAAATTAGTGAGGGGTTCTTCTTGCCTATGCCGAACAGACGCGCTTCCAGTAAAGAAAGTAACGGATGTTTACGATATTAGTCACCAGAGGTAGGAGAAGTGACTTTAGAAAAAATCGAGTAATGGAACTTTGATGGGAAGCAACAAGTGGAAGAATATATGTAAAAAAACGGAAGTTAATTGATTTGTATTAATACATTCAGAGTTAGTGGGTTCAGATACCTACGCCAATGTCAACGAATGATGGGCAAGAATTAGCTCCGTACAAACCAAAAGTACCAATCGGTTCAAAAGATTCACGAGCAGAATTGAGCAATCTGAACTTCTTGATAAATCGCAATTATACTAATTAAGTAGTACAAAATGCCATGATTTTGTTTTTTTAGCCAGATCTCCATTCAATCCAGACTGGTCCAAAATCTCCTCTGCATCTCAGAATGGTCATACTAATGAGTTTCACAGATATTTGCTGCACAGATTCCCTGTAAGTAATTATTGCTATATCTATCTAGTAAATTATTTTAAATTTGATTATGAGGCACCCACATTTTAGAAAATAAAAGTTAGGAGACTGCTTGAATGGGTAAATGGCTAGTAAATATGTCTGAAGAAAGCACGGAATTAAGATTTCTGACTAAATTAATTGAAGATGTAATACAGTTATTAAGAGATATATTAATGGAATTGAATAAGTATAATTATGCCTGAAGGAATATCCCGTGTTAACGTGGTTGACAATTTATTTGTTTCGTAGTTTCAATGTTAATAAATCTTAGAGAGGGTTTGATTAATGATGGGTTGGCCCTGAATATCTTCAATGAGAAGGTAGCCCCCAACAATTGCCAATCGAACATCCACTTCCAGGTTACCAATAGATGAACCAATGGCAACTGAGCTCACGCTATACATTTCTGTGCCAGTTAAGCCTAGCCCTTCAACCATCTCAGCCTCATATTTCCACCCTGAAGACTACACTGGCACCTAAAAATTAGAAGACGACTAGTTCAAGTCTGTGATATGCCTTATCAGTAGGTGTGTGATAATTAAGCAGCATAACTTCCAGATATGCACATACATCTGGTGGGACCATAACATCTTGAAGCCCAAGAAGACCTTTCTAGAGATGAAGTATTCTTAAGAACTTACCAAGTGCTAGGAGGGTTCCACTGGGCTGGAACCAATGGTTCAACCACTCATATCAGCCACACTGACTGGACCATCGATGACAAGGGTGTCCACTGTGAAAGAGGGACTTCCACATGAACAACTTTCAGAACCACTAATGACCAAAGAGAACCAAGGAGCCAGTGGAAGTTGATCCAGCACCATCCAATAGGTCTCATGACTATATTAAGTTCTTTTGTGTGAATATAAGTAGGGCATTTCTGTAGATTGATTTGAATAGATGCTTTAACTGTTAAAAAGATCTGAGTTTGTGGAACATTATAGATTTTCTTGTTTTTTCAATCATCTCTACATACAACCTTAAGTGGAGTAAAACCTGTATAGCATAATTGGCCATTGGAAAATTTTCTACCAAATGTGTTGGGGGGTACACCTTCTCAATCATCTCTTCTAACTGGTGTACCTTTAGTATTCCAATAAACTACAATATCCCAAACTACACTATTAAAGCCAGGTTGAAAACAAAAGCAACATGGATAATATGCAGATTGCAACTCCCAATATTAACAGGTGATGGATCATAATTAACACTTTTCATCTCTGACATAAGTTTGTCAAAAAATACCCAATTATCATTTGTACCGTCCACACTAAGTTAAAGCATCTGCTTAAGGTCTAGTTCTTTGGTTGAATCCATGTAATGTTTCAACATATTGTCAGCAGTGGCATGTCCTGCAATTATGGAATTAAAGTACCTTGTAGTCAGTTGTTGTGTAACTTCATCATATATATATATATATAATTGTATATTTTGCATTTTTTTATTAAGGGATTTGTCAAACAAGAGCACAAAGTTTTCTATCACTTTAATTTTCTCCATAAGTTCTTTTTGAAAGTAAGGACTCAGTCCAAAACAAATGATGTAAACAGTTTTCTTTTATCCACAGCTGATGATTTTAGCAATATTCCTATCAGGGAAGATTTTCTGAAACAGGCCATAAAGTTTCTCACAGCTTTTATAGGAATAACTTTATTACACAGCTTTTTCTTGGCCCACAGTACTTCAGCTCTCCAGTGGTAATATTTTCACACCAAATCATTAGTTTCTCCTGTAAATATATAAGTAAAGAATTAACAGGCTAAAAAATAATCATATTTTTGTAAAGCCATGAAGTAAATAAATTGGATAAAAGAGGGGAGAAATATCACTGATTATTAAGGCCTTTTTTTAAAAGCCTTGGATAAATTAATGCCATTATAAGAGCAGGTGATTTTTACATATCCCATAAAGTCACTGTAGTACTCTGCATTTATTAACATTCTTGTTCACACTGTTTGGCCTTGATCTAATATCCCTGTTTGTTAGTAGTGATTGCAGGAACTTCTGAGAAGTAAGATAGGCCTTAAAACCGTGTAAAGTATTGATCTTACCCGAACTGTCATACCTTTTGGCTGTACCAGCACTACTGCTGTATTCTAATTATAAATTAGAATACAGCAAATTGAGTCGAGTTCGCACGTGTCAGTTTGACTTCAAGTGATACTTTCTGTAGGAGAATCCAATCATAAAAACTCCTATTTCATGGTATAGTAATATTGTGTCGTCCATTACCATCTGGACCTAGAACTACTCTTACAATTGTCACATAAAGCAGGTACACTTCTGGATATTTGGAATAAAATTTTCTGATTTTTCCTGTAAAGAGAGAATGCAAAATGTGACAGCAAAGTTGGCATTTTCAGCCAGCTTAGTTTCCAAGATGTGCTGATTTTCAGCCAACTTAGTTTCCAAGATGTGCTGATTTTCAGCCAGCTTAGTTTCCAAGATGTGCTGATTTTCAGCCAGCTTAGTTTCCAAGATGTGCTGTAAAAGTCTCATCCTAGTTTTAATCTTCAATGTTTCAGTCTGTTAATTATGTGTGCATGCCTTTATTTTTAAATTTCTATAGTGTATTTCAATTTTATTCTAAGTACTGTGCTCTTTCAATTACTTTTTATTTTATTTTAATGTATTTCACTTTACTACTTAATTTCAGTCTCATCACACAGCAGTATTCTTCTTCAATGTTATTAGTTATTCTTTATCTTAAAGTAAATAATGGTGGTTTTTGTCTCTCCTCACACCAAATCATACTTCTTTCATTTAACTTGCAAGAAATTACTACTCCCATTTTTTCCACTCATGATATTCAAAAGTACAAGGACCAGAAAAGAAACCCAATAACAGAAAGGACTTCCCGAAAGCACTTCAGTTGTGGATTTCTTTCCTGTTCTTCCAAAGCTCTTGTTATTGCAAAGATCAGGTCAATATGCATATTTTTATATTTGAAAGGTGCCTCAGTCGTAAACAGATGTGTAATATTTAATAGTAGTGTAATAAACAGTCTGTGGCTATGTTCAGTATGCCTCAACTGTCAACATACATGTATGTACAGAATAAAAAATTAAATAAAATACTCATAGGAGGCACGCAATACTTTTCAGGCATTATAACAGGTACATGTGTCATTACTAAATATTAATACTGATTTTAAAAAAAAGGTTTAATATTTAGTTGGCATAAGCAGTATGTGATATTAAAAAGCAGTTAAATGGACACTTATGAGTAAATTATACACTATGATTCTGGCATAAGTGTGTTATTACTCAACAAGTAATCACAGTTATGTGTAATATGATTTAGAAGAATGCAAAAAATTTAAAGGATAATAAATTGAGGTTTCAGTAGCATGATATACGATTCAGATATAAACAACCAATAGATATTAAACATAACACAAAAAATATACTAAAGCATAAACAGACATTAAGTATGAAAAAATTAAATACCTATATATTAAAGCAACAGGAAATACAATAAAAACGGTCTTTTTGCAGTTAAGAAAGCAAGAGAAATCACAAATGTTCTCCACAGAAAGTTATGTAATGAAACACTGTGGATAATGACAAAACTTTTATAGATTTTCAGCAGGAAAACATTAATAATATGTGCAATCTGCACAATTGTATCATGGTATCTATTTCCCATTGGTCAACTGTGAATATTCGGACAGACTTTAAACGAAACGTAACACTTACAAAACAGCTCTTTATAAGCACCCGATGTCTGAAGGGCAATTTATCAAAAGTAAGTTAATATATAACATAATGCTGCACCATGATACATATACTTATGAGAAAAACTGCAACTCATTTTATAAATGTTTTTTTCCCCCTATTTTAGTAGCATCTTTTTCTACTTCTACTTGTTTATTTTCTATACTTCACTTCAACTGCCAAATGAAATGTAAATATATGATCTGTACAAACCATTTTTGTAATTAAGAAAGATACATGTTTAAAATCCTTTACAAAGTGTATAAAAAAAAACACATTAACTATTTTCAATCAACACAGACACGTCAAGTACATGATTTTATTTGAATTAAAACAAGTTTTCTCATGATAGTACATTTCACATTTGTTTTTATGTTACAAAAAATTGTGGTATCCAGAAAAAGAAAAATATGTCATTTTAACAACAATGATTACATTTCTTATAAACAGTTTGAAGATCTATTTATTGTGGTCCACGTTTGGCTAACAATATATTCTAGCTTCCCACTGACAGACTTATGGGTTCGTAGAAACAAAATACGAAGAAGAATGAAAATGAAAACAAATCCAGCAATTGTGTGGCATATTCAAGCATTTTTATTAAATCTTTCTTATAAACTAAAAAGTATTTTACCCCAGTTTATGAATTAACTGAAATGGTGTATTTCACTGGCAATAAAAAAACAACAACAACAACAGAAGAGACAATAATATACACAATTTACTACAAAAAAAAATTCTGAGCTTCTCAGTGAATCTTTAAAGTGGAAATTACACAACCCATAGTTGTATAGATTCAATGAAACAAAACATTACAGTGTAAATTAAAATTATCGTTTTAATAATTATATAACCAAGAGATATCAATTAATTAATTAATTTTTATAATACTTGCAAAAAAATACAATAAGCATAATCTTTTTTTTGAATAATTTGTTTCACTTGATTAAAAAAACTTTATTCCTGAAAAATATTTTGACTAAATATTAAATTACTTTTCTTAAGAATTACATGACGAAAAATAAACGTACGAAATCATCTAGTTTCACTTGACTGTGAAATCCATCTGTATAAGGTAATAACAGCTTATAGTTCAAGAGGTTAACTAAAACATTTCTACTTTCTCTTGCGTTTCATGATTTAGGTGTAGAAATGTTTGACACTACTTGCAGTTCTTATGTATTATCGTAAATTTTAAAAAAATGACAGAATTCTTGAAGTCTTTCAGTACTGAGATTCAACATATATTGAACTGTTTATTACTTCAGGTTGGATCCTCTACAACCTCTATTTTCATAAGGAGGGAGTTGATAAATCATCTTAAAAGCATCAAAGCAGGGTTTCATGTTCCTGTTCACACTAGCCCATTATATATGACAAATTAAAGATTATTATAACTAATCTCTGTTTATGTTTTCTATTACTGTACAGACTATTTCCTAACAATGTGTTGTTGAATTTTTATTAATTGAATATCCGAGCTGTCACTTTCTGAAAAGTTATGAAGTGATAATAATGATGATATAACAATGTAAAATAGAGTATGTTATCATAATAAATATATTTATTACAATAAATAAAACCAGAGAATTCTAAGTCCAATCCTTGTTAATCAGTTGAGCTGAAATATCGAGAACTTTTATTATTTCTTCGTAAAACGACCAAATCAGTGTGAATGGCAAACTGTTACACTCTGGATGTAGTTGCATAGTTACAAAAAATAAACTCTAAATAATTTAATTCTGGTAATAATACAGACAGAAAAATGTAAATCATCAAAAAGCATATCTAAAACACTTCACCGTGATAGACTAATTATAATAATAATTTTTTGAAAGTAATTTGTTAGGAATGGTGTCTGTTATGAAGGAATAATAACTGTGCTGAAAAGTTACCCAAAGTGGAGTGCGTGTTATGGAGTAAACTTGTATTTACCCATTGTGGACCTCAGCACGTCTTTCTTATCAAAATGCTTCCTTTTGCTAAGAATAAGTAATGGTAAATCAATCCTTAACTAAATTTATTTGTTTTAGTCTGGTCTAAAAGTTAACTCTGAATTATGGATGGGTTCAAACTGTAGTATTAAGTAAGTTCTATGAAAGGTTTCACTTCTCCTCAATTTAAATTTTATACTGATGCACAATGGAAATGCAACAGTCTAAGGTTTACGTTAATACCTCACTGGTAACTTTATTTATGGTGAGCTGATAAGTTTATTGGTTAAATAGTAATTTACCTTAGGATAAGAAAATCCTGAGTTCAAGTCAAGTGATTCCATAAAAACAGGTATTTAATGTTTGGTATTGGAGTTCAAATTGCCAAAATGAGTTGATTAAGAATCTGTTTAAATAACCATATAAAAAGATACGATTTTAATCAACAGAAGAACAGCAAAGATACAACAATGCCTCACTTGAGTAATGAAGATTGCCTGGTTGCTAAATGCATGATTGAAGGCAGCTTATCGATGAGAAAAGTTGCCCAGAAAATGAAATGTTCTGTTTCAAGAATCAGCAAAGCAGTCCAGAGAAACCAAAAAATTCGCTCTATAAGGTAGAGGTCACATCCTGGAAGGCAGAGAGTCACTACACCAGTCTAGGAGTGTCACGTCCATCTGTGTAATCATTTTCAGACTGTAGTGGCTACAGAAAGACAATGCAAGACCCTACAATGCTAAAATTACAATGGCACAACTTCAAGAAAACAATGTAAAACGTCTTGCTTTGGTCAGCTTATTCTTCTGATTCAAGTGTAATAGAATGTCTGTGGGACAATCTCATCATCAACTAGAGACAACTGCAATTGGCCAACTTTCTCCAGCTGGCTGCAGCTGCAGAGGAAGAGTAGAAAAACATCTCCCGGCTGTCTATCTAGAGCACGATCAGGTTATGTACCAATGTTTCCAGAATTGTGTTAACTCATTCACTGCAGCTGGGACGTATATACATATCCCAGTGCACTGGGAAATATACGTCCAAGATGCACTGAATGGGTTAATGATCAGGGAGGTCATACCCAATACTAACTTTGTAATTGTTTCGATTTGACATCGAGTGACATTCCATACTGAAAACTTATCATGCTTCTTTGATCCGTAGTTTTGTCCACATTTTGTAATTATGTTTAAAGCCTTTGACTCAGTCCATTAGACCCGAGTGTTGCATTTCTTTTGTGCATCAGTATACGATTTTTATACTTAAGATTATTCAAACTTGCTGATTCTTGAAAAAACTTAATATTTCTGTTAAAAGTAATACCTATATTAATACTAGATATGTACTATTTGTGGAATTATGCCACCTGTCATTGCCGTTAAACAATATAATGTTTTAATGCAATTCCAGGATATAATCAAGTCTTCAAAAAGTTCAACTCCACCTATAAAAGGTATATCTGTGAACTATCAATTTGCAACTCTAAATTAACGCATGGATTTTTTGTTTTACTTCCATTACTAACTCTTGAAAGTTCTTATAAGATAAATAATTTAATGATAACAAAGTTCTTAATGTTTTGGAACTTTATTCTCTGACCATATAACTAATGTCTGATAGTAATGTACTTTCTGAAGTTGCTTGACAATTGTGAAAATTTCAACTAACGTTCATCAAAAAGAAAAAAAAAATCTTGTTGACACAAAAGCAAACATTTATGAAAACAATGAAATTAATTTGTACACGATAACACAAAACAATTCCTTCATTTTCCAAATCCTTAAAATATTCTTTTCAACATGCATTATACCTTTAACATATGGACAACTGAATTATAACATGGTTGGCAACTCGTCCAAGAAGGATACATTAACAATACCACAAGTCTTGGCACCTGTAGTCCTGTAATAAACTGACAAAATACAGTCTCATTAAGCCCTAATAATTAAACAGAACAGTTCCAGTTAGTGGTCTATGGCATCTAAATAGTCCATTCCAGGCACTCTCTTTAAACCATTATTACTATCCTTTTCTTCTTCTTCTGTGATTTTCATCTGAAGTCCATCATAATCATCCATCACCACATCCTGAGTGTCTGGGGATTCCACTTCCACTAGCAGAGCTGTGGCTTCAGCTAAAGTATCCTATAAAAGGAGAAAAGCCAGTTTTAAAAACTATCTATAACATTCATACAGTAATATTATATCTAACAATTAGTTGGTGTACCTGTAACTTCATGATTAATGAAAAGTTATTATAGGACATGAAAAGTTGATTCTCTTATATGTAAAAAAAAATGCCCATAGAAACTGTAAAACACAAAATGTGAAACTGCAAATTTGCTGGTATCCCCACATGGACCCACCAAACCTTCATGCAAATTTGGTGAAGATCCATCAACAGGGGCAAAGTAGTGGTAAAAAATACAAAAATTCCCATAAAAATTGAAAAATGCCAAAATAAAAATTTGCATGTACCTAATGAACCTCCATACCAATTCTGGTGAAGATCCATATACACCCTGCAAAGTAGTTACATGAACATACAACAGAAAGCAGACAGTAATATTATATTTATATAGATATAACAGTTTTACAGATTCACAGAAACATCCTAAAAAACTATTATCAGGACATTTTTTAAATCACTTTTTTGTACTGCTTTAGCTACAATAGACAAAAGTCACTGTTTTTATAAACAAAAAAAGAAAATCTTATGTAATCCAGCACAATAATATAAACTTCTGATGCATTTACCTTATAACAACACAAATTTAAAATCTGAAACAAGAAAATTCTCTTACAGTGGGAAAACAAACTTGAAGCATATAAAAACCAATAAGCAAAACCTCTAAGCCTGAAGAATAGTTTGTTTGTTTGTTTTTGAATTTCGCGCAAAGCTACACGAGGGCTATCTGTGATAGCCGTCCCTAATTTAGCAATGAAAGACTAGAGGGAAGGCAGATAGTCATCACCACCCACTGCCAACTCTAGGGCTACTCTTTACCAACATCTAGTGGGATTGACCATCACATTATAATGCCCCCACGGCTGAAAGGGCAAGCATGTTTGGTGGGACGAGGATTCGAACCGCCACCCTCAGATTGCGAGTCGAGCGCCCTAACCACCTGGCCATGCCGGGCCGAGCCTGAAGAAAAATGATTTTCAAAGTGATTTCCACACTCAGACTTGTTCTATATTGTAATGTAGTTGTCAAAAATGATTTATTGAGGCAAGTGGAAACTCCAGCAGAAAAAAAATTTCATTCTAAATTAATCATCTCAAAACAAGCTTTCTAGCAAGATTTTAGTTGCTAATTAACAGAAAGTTCACATTTGTACTTTATGTCAACAAACTTAAGCATCATTCAAAACCTGAAGATAAAGACACTAAGTTTTTATATGAATATCCAAGCATAAAAGCTCAAAACTGAGGAAAGTAACTTCTAATACAGAAAATTTTTAATATGCATAACTGATCATCACAAAAATCAAAACCTTAGAAAATAAACTTTTAACATACAAACCTGAACATTAGATCTTTGCTAAATGTGACCCCACCACATTTTTTACTTGTTACCTAAGAAATAAAAATCCTTAATTCTGTACAACAATAAAAAAAAAAATTGAATTTACATACCTGAGCACTTACTGTCCTCTGAAAAGTCTTGGTATTGGAGTCTTCGTTAGACTGTGGGATATTACTCTGAACTGCCCAACCACCATGCTCTGACATCATCTGTTTTAACCAGTTTACTGCCCACTGCCACTTAGTAGGAGCCTGAAGTAAATACTCTTTTGCTAAGGCACACCTAGTTCAGGAGGAAAATAATTTCAAAAATAGTGTACTGAATAATCTTTATTAATTTGTATTCCAAACATGTTTTCTAAAGTTAAGTTAATACAAAACGTTCACAAATTCATTCAGTTTTAACCTGCAGCACAATGGAAATTTTTCAATGAAACTGATAGAAACAAAATAAATATTGCTTCATGATATTCATTCACTGTTTAAAGGAAAAAAAACTTTAATAAAAAAGAAGATTGTTTGTTACATTTTATCTCTTTCCATACAGGCATCCTTTTTCTGCACATCATAAGGTTTTACAGAATTACATTAAAATATAATTAAAGTACTTTTTTATCATGGTATACAAATAAATTTGACATCAAAGATAGCTAATAATCAAAGTTTTAATACTATACGAGTTTCAAAATTTAATTTTAAAAAACAATTCACAATTTCCCCTAGTATGAGAATTGTTACCTATGCTGTCTAGGTATCCCTCTTCTCTAATTCTAAGTATGGTAGTACTTAATAGTAGGGATCGACAGAGATTACGAATAATTCACATGCCAAAAAACCACCCTATTGAATTCCTAAGCGAAAAACCGACAATTCAAAGTATTGGTTATCATATATTATGCAAATATATACTAATAATATGCCAGAAAGATCACTAACATTTCTGGTATAACAACTGAAAAATTTCTAAAACAGCAAATTTTTTGTCTATTACCTACGTACCTGATCACATCAGTGAAGCTAGTGCTTAGGTGGCTTGGAGTATCAGTAAAAGATTTCTGATTGACTGGTCTGTGGATATCCACTTTTGATATTCCGATAAAAATCCATATATGGTATAATGTAAATGGTAAACATATCATGCATGTACTTAAATATCTTTTTAACCCAACAGATACATACTGCTACAGTTCCTAAAGGTAAAGTATCGTTATGGGTATCCTTCACTGTGCATGATACAAGGTTTTTATGTCTTACTTTAAAAACTTTATTAAACTACTTTTTGTTTATGTTATACCAATTGTAAGTTCTAAATTCCATAAGGAAATATTTAAAAAATCCTGAATTTCCCCTAGTGTGACACACGTGACACATTTTCTCTAGGTATCTTCTCTTCTCTATTTTATCCACCACCCCTCTAGTAACTATGAAATTAAATGTAAATTATTCACTATGAAATTGTCATTGCTCAGACAAACCATAATTTTTATAGTCTTCAATTTTGTTCGGTTACAGATAAATCAAATTGAAAATCAGATCCCTCCTGCCACATCCCCTCTTTCAGGATTTGTTAAGAGTTCTCTCTTACATTTGATTATATATTATCATTAACCAATAGACAGCCAAGGTTTTCATCTATCAAATAATTTATTTTTATTACGTTGTATTCTGAGCACAGAATAGTCAATTTCACTTGTAATACAACTTTGGTTTCCACAGGAATCACAACATCTAGCTTGGATGAATTTGTAACGCCTCTTGTTGCATAGTTAGAAAGCCAGAAAAATTGTGATAGTTATAGGACATTATCTGTTTTTTTACTTGTTATTATTCTGTGTTCTTGGGTGCATTATTTAATTAAATGAAAAAAATTATTTAATGCACTAGAAGTGTTAGTATAAAAAAGTAGGGTTAAGTTTCATCAACAGTCAACAGCAAATAAAAAAAGACCAATGTAAGTACTATATTTCTTGTGATAGTTATAGGACATTATCTGTTTTTTTACTTGTTATTATTCTGTGTTCTTGGGTGCATTATTTAATTAAATAAAAAAAAAATTAATGCACTAGAAG
>NW_013666554.1:191846-194985 GCF_000517525.1 Limulus polyphemus | reverse complement strand
TTTTTTACTTGTTATTATTCTGTTTTTCGTTGGGTGCATTATTTAATTAAAATAAAAAAAATTAATGCACTAGAAGTGTTAGTATAAAAAAGTAGGGTTAAGTTTCATCAACAGTCAACAGCAAATAAAAAAAGACCAATGTAAGTACTATATTTCTTGTTTTTCATGCATATTCTTTATTTGTTATTATAATTTAGATTTATTTCGATTTTTCTGGTGGTTACAATGTCAGTCAAATTGACCTACCTTGTATAGAGTTATGGTAGAGAAAATAACAGATAAAATATAAAGTTTTACTGAAAAAATGTTTAACACTTATTTAACAGTTTTCAGATGAAGAAAAGTATTTTCAATCTTAACACAAAAATCACTTTGCACTGAGAACAGTCAACACTTTGACTCCATATATTCACAGAGAAATGTCTAGTGAAAATTGTGATTTATTGTTTACAAAAAGACTTAATGCTTACTGAAAGCTTGTGAAATTTCTTGAAGATACACAGAATACATTAGAAGTTATAGTAGGGAAACTATAAAGGTCAATTTGGGTCACAAACTTGGCTGATTTGATTGAGCTCATATCAAAAGTGTTATCCAATACCCATGGTTAAAATACAAAATATACTTACTTATGGGCAAGGCTTACTAAATATTTTACACCTTGATAAGAACGCCGACTGTCATTGGTTTGGTTGGATCGAATAATATCTATAAAATTCATTAATTAAAAGTCAATTGTATATTTGCAACAAGTAACAGACTTTAATTACTATTCACAATAGAAAAACACAAGTAATTTTGCTACAATATAAACACAACATTAGCATATACTTGTTTCATAAAAATATAATAAAGAAAAGTTTTTTTAATATTATATATTTAATATCATTCTTTGTATTTTGGCATTATGTGCAGTGGATATGTTTGAAAGTACTGTAATCATTAACATTATTATTCACACATTAAAAACACACACTAATAATACAAAATACAGTTTACACTGTATTACATTTACAATAAAACATTTCTTTGCATTTAAAGTTCTGTGAACATATATACTAGTTATATCACATTAATCTTACTCATGCATATATGTTGATTTTGCCTAAAGCTATAATGCATGAAAATTACATAATTTCTTTACTTTTTTCATTTTCTTCATATAGAACACATCTATAAGAGAGTGAACTTTTATATGTTTTGTGTACATACCTATCATTCCATCAACATGCACACCTTTTGTATCCACCCAACCATCTATCACGTGCTCAATTCGTTTATACTGAAGAGAATCGTCTAACAACTGTAAATATTAACGAAAAAAAAACAGTATCTGAATATAAATTATTCAGTTCCTAAGGTGTAGTATCACTGCCTCATTTAAAATAACACAGCTATGATTTATTTTACATAAAGCTATACATAATAATGCTATATAAACTATAATCACTTATATATATATAATTACCATCAATATTGCAAAATTTTCACATATCACATACTGTATCCAGACACAAGTGTACTTATTTAATGGTAACAAAAATAATGTATTGTAGTTTTTAAAACATGAAAAATTAAACTCAAATAAGCTGGAAATATAAAAGTGAATAATATGAACATGCAAATTTCTCCAAAAATATTCCAATACCTGCAAGTTTTCATATTTAAATGTAAACCTACAAAAACGCCTTTTAAATATTTGGAAAAGAAAAGTTTTTTAAAATGTCCATAAAGTTTAAATCCGTAGATTCTGCTTATAACATTTCACAGAAATAAATAATCTAATAGGTATTCAGTTTGAACGATTATGCTCTAACAAATAAACAACCAAGAAAAAAGAAATACAGCTTTATTGATAATAATACACATTTGAGCAATTGTGTCTACTAAATTCATACAATCTTCAGATGCTGCTTTCTCAATCAACAGTTATAGTAGCTTTTATGGATAATCTTTAAAAATAATCTCAGCCTTGAGACACACAAACATTTTAACAATTAATTAATTTTTATTTTTTCTAATATTCAGTCAGATATATAAGAAAATATTTTAAAGGATATGCAATCTAAAACAACAGGTTTTGATAAGACAGTAATTGTTCGGCCCCCTACCAGCAACTCCAGTCAGATATATAATAAAATATTTTAAAGGATATGCAATTTAAAGCAACAGGTTTTGATAAGACAGTAATTGTTCGGCCCCCTACCAGCAACTCCAGCATATTCAGTCAGATATATAATAAAATATTTTAAAGGATATGCAATCTAAAACAACAGGTCTTAATAAGACAGTAATTGTTCGGCCCCTACCAGCAACTCCAGCATATTCAGTCAGATATATAATAAAATATTTTAAAGGATATGCAATCTAAAACAACAGGTTTTAATAAGACAGTAATTGTTCGGCCCCCTACCAGCAACTCCAGCATGAGATGAGAAAGGTTTTTCAACTCATTCGAAGGCACTGAGGAATACTGAGTCTACATAAAAAAAACACATTCAGTAACATATCTTATTACAATAAAACTCATCACAAAGTATGTTTTTAATTCATAAAATCACAATCCTCAGATTGATTATATTTAAAGTATAAAATTTTTATTAGTAAGTAAAAAAATTCCAAAATTTACATATGACCTACTTAATACAAGTCACAAACAACAGACGATATGAAAGTTAATATTACAAATAAAGAAATTCAAGTTTTGTATTACATTGCTTCTTAATTTTTATACAACTCATCAAAAATGTTTCATTATAAATGAAAGAATGGTAAGAATATGAAATAAACAAAATCAGAGTACTCCAAAAGATATCATTCAACCCTTTTTAAATGGGTACCCCTTTAACTCTTTCAACACGGGCTTGGTCTATTTGACCAACCATGTGACCTCTTTGTACTCGTTCAAAATTTTTATAATGTTACGACAGCGGAAGTCACGTGACGCTGGTTACACGTCATGAGATTCTCGAAGGATCTTGAATTGTCCTGGCAACTCTAGTCTGTTCCATGCACCCTCTTTTTTAGTATATGAGCTCAGCAAATAAAGCAGGAATGATATAGATAGATAGATTGAAGATAGAGATAATCGAGTAAAGCTGTAAGTAAAGTGTGTGAATCCCTGTGAATTATAGCGTGT
>NW_013666554.1:188553-191836 GCF_000517525.1 Limulus polyphemus | reverse complement strand
ATAAACTAGTTTTAATTAAGAAAGGGCTTGTATCACTGAAGTTTCTTGGAAAGAATTTCTACAGAAAATTAACAGACAAGCAGATATGTAACAATAGGTTTGATATTATTAACTTTTGATATAGTGTGTATATCTTCCCGAAATGTGGCAGTCTTTCAGCAAACAAGTCTTTTACGTGCAAAAAAATCATATTTTATAATGAAGTATTTTTTAATAAACTAAAAATAGATTTCTCCTAGAATATCTCGCGTATTTGTTTTGAATAATCTATGTGCATAGTGATATTCATATTAATATTAAAAATACTTGTCTTCATTTCAAAAACCTCAAATTTCATTTATGTAATCTCTAAAACCTTATAATTAAATTTCAAGTGTTTGTTTTCAGTAAAGCTTTATATTTTATTGGTAATTATCTGTACCCTAACTCTACCCCCCACCCACAAAAAAAGATTAAATAAATCTAAATTACCCCCCATTTCCTTCTAGAATGACTTCAAATGTAGCATGAAACTACATTTGTTTATCCTAAGTAGCTTTAAACTTGTAACAGTATACATCTATTTATAATTAATTTTTATTGTTTTATTGTCCTTTGAACTATGTCTAACTACTATTCGTGCCATTATAAGTTGTAAATCACTTGGAGAATGTGCAGCTCACGTGTGTACCTCAAGAAATATTTTTATTATATTATTATTATTGTTTAATTTACTTAACATAACTTTAACTAACCTAAAGTGATCCCTATTTTTACATTTTAGTTAATTTTATAATAATAATAAATAAAGAATAAACATGAAAAACAAAGTTGTATTACAAGTGAATTTGACTATTCTGTGTTCAGAACACAACTTAAAAGAATACATCATTTGATAGTTGAAAACCTCGGCTTTCTATTGATTATAGGTAAAATATAAGTACATGTAAGAGAGGACTATTAACAAATCCTGAAAGAGAGGATGTGACAAGTAGGCATGACAAGTGGGTCTGACTTTTTAGTTTTTGAAGCTGTAAACAAATAAGATTGAAGGCTATAAAAATTAAACTTTGTATTAGTAATATCTATATATAATGAATAATTTACTTTACAGTAAATTGTTTTAGTTTAGCTTTATTGAAAGGTTAATTATGAAGGCAGAAAGATTATGATTTTAAAGGATAATGAGAACAATCAGTTGATTAAGCTATAAAGAGAAATCTCTATTCAACTGATCAAATTATATAAAAATTAATTGCCATTCAGTGCATGCACTTTGAGAAACAGTATATTTTATGTTTTAGGATTTGTGTTTTGACGTATTTTTAAAGTACTGATGTTGTTATTTTCTAAAATCTTTACACTTGACAGATTTTTTCCTTGGCAAGTCTGTCATGCAATAAGTATTATCATCCCAATATAAGTAAAGCTATTTAACCTTTCCATTATGGGCTGGGTTGAATCCACCCAGCTTGTAACCACGAAAGTATCCATGCAAGTAATTATACTGTGATTTTTGATAATGTTTGCACATCTTTACAAAGTTTTGCAGGTTATTAGTAAACAATACAAGGTTTTCATAAACAAAATATCAGGTTTTTTAATCAAAGATTTTCTCGTAAACTTTTTCTTTCAGAATGTTGACTATCCAGCATTTTCTGAACAGAGAATCGTCAGTTGCTCTGTTAGTACAAGCTTCATTCCCACGGAAAACATATTAACTAGCTTGAATGAATTCGTAATTGCTCTTTTTGTATAGTTAGAAATCCAGAAAAATTGTGATAGTTATGGGACATTATCCGCTTTTTGCATGTTATTATTCTATGTTCTTTGGTGAATTATGTAATTAAATAAAAAACATTTAGTGCATTACTAACATTAGTATAAAAAAGTAGGGTTAAGTGTTATCAACAAGAGCAAAAAAAGAAGACATGGGTAAGTAGTTTATTTCTTGTTTTTCATGTGTATTCTTTATTAATTATTATAAAAGTAACTAAAATGTAAAAAGAGAAATCTGTTTAGGTTAGATAAAGTTAGATTATGTAAAATATATAATAATAATGTTTTATGAGGCATGCATGTGAGCAGCTCAGAGTATCTTGTGGGTAATGTAATTCAATAGCGTAACGTGAGCTCCATGTTCCCCAAGTGATTTACAATTTATAATGGCGTGTATAGTAGTTAGACCCGGTTAAAAGGTCAATAAAACAATAAAATTTAATTATAAATAGATGTATAATGTTACAACTTTAAATCTACTTAGGATAAACAAATGTAGTTTCATGTTACAATTTAAAGTCATTCTAGAAAAAAAAAAAGGGCAATTTAGACTTATTTCGATTTATATTTTGACCAGCCTTGTATAGAATTTAGGAAGAGAAAATAATAGATCAAATACGAAGCTTTAATGAAAACAAACATTTGAAATGTATTTAAGAGGTTTTATAGATTACGCAAATGAAACTTGAGATCTTTGAGATGAAGAAAAGTATTTTTAATCTTAACAAGAAAATAATTTTTCACTCGGACTAGTAAAAAAAGACTGGATATATTCATGGACAAATTTTTTTTAGTTTATTAAAAATACTGATTTTTTTTGTATGCAAGAAACTTATAATATATAATGAAAGTCTGCCAAATTTTGTGTAGATAGATATACATACTATATTAAAAGTTAGTAGTATCAAAACTATAATGACTTTAAACGAGTTAAAAGTGGTCACGTGGTCAGTCAATTTGACCCAATGTCAAAAGAGTTAAAGGCAAAATCCTCAGAGGTATGCAGAAACATTTGAAACTTTTGTTAATTCTTCTTTGCAATTTACACTAAATAAATGTTACAAAATAACAATATCAATTGTAAAATAATTTTGACTAAAATTTGTTGAAATAAAGTTTGCATGATTATTTGTACTTAAATTCTGAAATTTAACAACTGAAGGGTGTCCACTTGTTTGGATAAGGTTAAACAACATGATCAGTCCACTGAACCTACCCCATACTGAAGAAGCAATGTTGACTATAATTCTGATTTCACTGGATGTATCTTCATGAAATTTAGCAATTGTTTAGTCAAAATGTAGAAAAAATCAGATGTATTCATAAGTATTGTTTCTGTTTGTGAAATGATGATGTTAATCTGACTTGCATAAGTTTGAGTGCAAAATGATGTTAATGTAAAGAAGAAAAATACTTTTGTTCATTGTACAGTTTGTGTAACTTCTGAAATACATATCTACAGTTTTTACTGTATCTCTATACACTGTATCTAAATCAGCAATACAGGGTAAAATGAGTAGTTTGG
>NW_013666554.1:184711-187812 GCF_000517525.1 Limulus polyphemus | reverse complement strand
AACAATACAGGGTAAAATGAGTAGTTTTGTGCAACAAATGCAGTAACAATACAGGGTAAAATGAGTAGTTTGGTGCAACAAATGCAGTAACAATACAGGGTAAAATGAGTAGTTTTGTGCAACAAATGCAGTTAACAATACAGGGTAAAATATATTCATGAATAGTGTTCAATCTCCACAAAAGTTCTTTCAACAAACCAAGTCCAATAAAAAAAACATTTTGTAGTTCCTATATAAACATGTTTTTCAATAATATAGTTTTTATAGTTACCACAACTTCATAGATAATAGCTGAGGTGAAGTTCTCATTGTAAAGGCTACACTGGACAAACATCTCTACAACTGTTGAAACTGACCCCGACACTTCTCTTGATGCACTAACAAACTAGAAAATATAAAAAAAAACAGTTGTCACTGCTACAGCATGAATAAAAGAATTATTATTATACCTTAACAGGAAATCTAAAAACTCCAGTTTGATATTAACCTTTTTTCCATATAAAATATTTCTGTAAAATAAAAATTAAACGTTAAGTTCGATGTAAGAAACCTAATTCTATATTTGTCACAAAAAATAAACAGATTGAAATAAAAAGGTCATTGCTTAACAAAGTACATATTTTAATTTAATGTTTGCAGAATAGCTAAGTTTTTTCATTACAAAACACAAAAGTATGCTACAAGTAAATACTTTCTGGTGAGCTTTATCAATGTTCTAATGATATAAACTGTAATTAAGTAAGCCACTGAAGAAGCTATTATGATTAATACTTAATTCATATTTGATGACGAGGAACCCACTTTGAGACTGATAATGGTTGGAGACGGCTTGAATGGGTAATGAAGAAAAAATTTAATATAAGTTGATGACAAAACCTTGTTGAAACGTTGTATATTTGCTGTTATGTTAAACTTATATTAAAGTTTTTCTACATTACCCATTCAAGCCATCTCCAACCATTATTAATTCAAATTTGTATACTTTCAATTTGTTAAAGCAGCAGTTCGTTAAGACCAAAAAGAACAATCATTATTAAAATCTCAAAGAGAACTTGGTTAGAAACTACAGTCTTTTTGATTTCTATTAATTCATGTTTAAATTGTTCACCATTAAAATTGCATTCTTAAAACAAATCTCTGTAAGTCAAAGGAACATGCCTCTCGAATAAACCGATAAGATCCTGGTCCATAAAGAGTTAACTTCACTTCCTCCGGCATGGGTATAGTACTCCTAAGCCCAACAGGGAATTTCTCTATGCCTATCAGAAAGATGTAATTCAAAGAGGTATTAGTATTAACTCCGAATAAAGTAATAAACTAATCATAAAAATAAGCATATTTTATATTTCACAATGATATTATTGGCATAAAAATGTATTTGGAATACCATGGAGTTTTTAACTGGAATAACTTTAAATAAGATATTTAGAAAAAGCTATTATGAACATACAGAATAAAAGTGAAGTTAAACAGAAAATATAATATAATATGTACACTGATAAACAAAACAAAGATTTCAATAAGAAGTATCAGTTGATTTAGCAACTACACTTTAAAGAAACCACTACACAATTTTTTTTAATTATTTGTTAAAATTGTTTCATATGAAACATTATTTTACATTCAGTCCCATACTAAAACATTTATGAGATAGTTATATCATAATTTATCTTTAGGATACCAAACTTTAAAAATTAAAAACAATTTGCTTTTAAACAACAACAAAAATGTGCATTACGACCATTTGCACCAAGTTTTAAATTTTATAACAGAAATAATAACAACTTAATGAAGGTTAGTGATAACTGAAACTGTCAAACAATAAAATTATGGACAAATAAAAATAAGTTACATAATACCTATCCAAAATTTGGTGGTCAAGTTCTGTTTAATATGAAATAAATTACAACTTTCTCTTTGACCAGCCTTCAACCAACAAAACTCGATTCGATTCGTCTTCTTCCTCTTCTCCTATTGAAAACTTTTTATGTGTATGTAAAATCATGTATAAATAATGAAAATCGGTTACTTAAAAATTATACAATTCTCTGTGTTGATTTGGGGAATGGATTCATAAGCATTATTTGGCTTGTTTAGTATGTTTGATGTTTAAGAAATGTCTGAAACTAATTTCTTGCATTGCACAAGAGTTTTGGAAGTACTAAAATAATGTTTTTGTAATATAAAACAGAACATATTTTTTAATGAAAGACTCACTTAGCTTACTAGATTCTAAGATGCATACAACAAATAATAATTAAATAACAAACTATATCAATTATTCTAAATGAGTTGCCTAGGTCCAGGGTGAAACTTCTAAGTTTTCAACAAATTAGAAGAAAAATTAATGGCTTAAAATGAAAAAAAAAAAAAAGATATATTTTCAGTTTCTAATAACTATTGAATGTTCCAATGTTTTCTCTATCCAAGCACATTGAATGAATGTTTCCAATGTTTTCTCTATCCAGGCACATTGAATGAATGTTTCCAATGTTTTCTCTATCCAAGCACATTGAATGAATGTTTCCAATGTTTTCTCTATCCAGGCACATCGAATGAATGTTCCACTGTTTTCTCTATCCAGGTGCATCGAACGAATGTTTCCAATGTTTTCTCTATCCATGCACATTGAATGAATGTTCCAATGTTTTCTCTATCCAGGCACATCGATTGAATGTTCCAATGTTTTCTCTATCCAGGCACATCGAATGAATGTTCCACTGTTTTCTCTATCCATGCACATTGAATGAATGTTCCAATGTTTTCTCTATCCAGGTGCATTGAATGAATGTTCCACTGTTTTCTCTATCCAGGTGCATTGAATGAATGTTCCACTGTTTTCTCTATCCAGACACATCGAATGAATGTTCCACTGTTTTCTCTATCCAGACACATCGAATGAATGTTCCAATGTTTTCTCTATCCAAGCACATTGAATGAATGTTCCAATGTTTTCTCTATCCAGGCACATTGAATGAATGTTCCAATGTTTTCTCTATCCAGACACATCGAATGAATGTTCCAATGTTTTCTCTATCCAAGCACATTGAATGAATGTTCCAATGTTTTCTCTATCCAGGCACATTGAATGAATGTTCCAA
>NW_013666554.1:178946-183732 GCF_000517525.1 Limulus polyphemus | reverse complement strand
TTGGAGAGAAGAACTATCATGTAATACAGAAAAGTAAAGATTGAGCATGTATTTGGATGTTTTATTTTGATATTAGAAAATTAGAATTTGTATAATATTAAAAGCTAAATTATAAACTACATTTTGATGTCAAGTTTACTGACGTACATTATATAGTTTTTAGTTGAATTTTGAATGAGGCCATGACATGCTTGTTTGGACCCCATGCCGTACACATGAGGTTAAGACAAGAAGTATGATATGTATATATATATGTGTGTGTGTGTATATGTAAAAATACAACATTTTTATTACAGACATATGCACTAACAAACACATAATTGTGCACCACCAAAACTGCACATTGAATGAATGTTCCAATATTTTCTCTATCCAGGCACATCGAATGAATGTTCCAATATTTTCTCTATCCAGGCACATCGAATGAATGTTCCAATGTTTTCTCTATCCAGGCACATCGAATGAATGTTCCAATATTTTCTCTATCCAGGCACATCGAATGAATGTTCCAATGTTTTCTCTATCCAGGCACATTGAATGAATGTTCCAATGTTTTCTTTATCCAGGCACATCGAACGAATATTCCACTGTTTTCTCTATCCAGGCACATCGAATGAATGTTCCAATATTTTCTCTATCCAGGCACATCGAATGAATGTTCTAATGTTTTCTCTATCCAAGTACATCGAAAAAATTTTTTTACATCCTTGTAATTTATGTAACTCTTATTTCATTCAATAATTTTTACAATAACTTTTTCTTAACTTGTGATCTCAAACACACACTTTTCCTACTGCTATTGAGAAAATGCTTCTGCTAAATTTATAAAAATGTCAGCAGTTGGACATCATTGCATGGGATAATCAAATTTCATTTTACTGATGCTTGACTTATTTACATCAAACTGGACATTCTGACAGGTGCAATGAACCAAATAATGTATAACTGAAAAACAGAATAACACTTTTATATTTGTTTTAAAGTAAAACTTACCACATGTTCTGTAGGGTGTCAAATCACAAGCTAGCACCAGAGTTGCTAAAGTTTCATACAAAGGACCAAAATCTCTTACTTGAGCTGAGCTCCAACGTCGTGGAGTTGATTCCTAAAAAATAAATCTAAGTTTTAAATTTTTGTATGAAGATCATTCAAATCAGTGATTTTTCTTTCTTAAAACATAACCCTAAAAAAAATAGTATAATTACAAAGAAAATCAGCATAAACTTACAACTGATTCCATGTCTGCTCCTGAAACACCAAGCACAAAAACAAGAGATTTCTTGAAGAAACCACATTCAAAAAGATGAGAACATGCACTGATGCTCTAGAATAAAAAGAAATGTTTAAAAATTACATCACATTATTTGAACACTGATCAATCCTTAATTTGTTATAACTTTACTGTCTATTCAGAATGTTTTTTAAATTTTTTAAGTAGGAGAAAAAGCTAAACAATTCAAATTATATTTCCAAAAATTAAAAAGAGGTTCAGATGATATTATTATTAAGTTTATATATAGTGTGGAATTATCAAAAAAGTCTAGAATAAGTCTAAAAATTTATAAATTACAACTTTTATATTTCCAGTTGTTTCAGTTTAACACCACAAAAGTTGTTTGAAGGTAGTTGTCTGTCAGTAAATGGTTTACATGCGTACAGAGAACAAATCATTTGATATGAAGTGATAATGAAATCATACATCAGAACTACGTTTTGATATTGGTGCTTCATAAATAGTGCTTTTGAGAAGGGTATGAAGAACTATTTCTGATGCAAAATATTCATATAATCAGATCATAAAGATGTGTTTACATTAGAATTTTAGAATTTCCAAGGATATATTCATGTACTCCATGGTGTTGGAAAACAAAAGAATATAAATAAACTTGGGTTACTAGAACCATCCAGACATAGACCTTTAACAAGTAGTACCTAAGATGTCATACATGAAGTATGGCATCTTGTAACAAGTAGGAATCCACAATCATAAAGGTCAAAGGCAAAAGCTGACTACACGCCCCAGGCAATAGTATGCAACATAACCAATAAGAATCTCCATCAGAAAACTAGGCCAACATGGTAGAGATTCACCAAGGTAAAGCTTCTAGTCATACTTGACATGCATCAACTGTATACCTTAAGTAGCTGAAGAATGAAATGGATATTTTAGCAATATTAAGACATACCAGTCAAGTTACCAAGTGCACTGTTTATAAATTACTGTGTAATTAAAACAGGAAATGGGAAAACATAGTTTTCCTACAATAGATGGATTATGGAAACAATGCAGGGAAGAATAGTGCACTTTGAGTATGGCAGCCTTTTGCATTGGAAAATATATTATTGGGCTATTGCCAAGGTGCACAGTCACCAGATAAAGCTTGACAGAATGTGGCAACATGGACTGAAATGATGTGATGATGTTTCAAAATCAATTTAATATTCCATAATCAATCTCTATTAGTTTACCCATTCTCAAGTGAATAACATTAATAAGACAGAATTAGTGCAGACTTATCAGAATATTAAAAATGTGTCTTATCAATATCTTCTGCTTCTACTGTGTCCTTCCTCAGATCCTAGACAGGCTGAAAAAATGCCCCCACCCCCCCCAAAAAAAAGAAGGAAGAGGCAAAAGATGTCCACATGAAAAATATTTTTCATTTAAAACAAAAAGTTTTCATCAGTCTATCAATAAATAACATTCATACACCTAAAATCTTGCATTAAAAAAAAAGTTGTGCACGAAATGATTTAAGATTTGTGAATGGGCCTATCGATAACAGACAAAACCTGTTCCAAAAGTAGATATGTTAATTGTAAAAAAATGTGAAAACAAAACTACATGTTTCAGCCTTCCACACCTAGACTGGCTTTGTATTTTTGTTATGATTCATGTAAAACTGATAACTGGAGAAGTAAAATGATGTGTAAGTAACATATTTAATTCAAACAAGTGCAAATTGTGTTTATGAAACAACTACGTCCTCCACTAATGTTATACTGTATGTTTAAGTCCCTTTTAATCAGGTTTAGAACTCTGTATAAGTACCTGCTGAATAAGTTTGATCAAAATTCATCCAATTAATCTTGAGATATCCTGTCCACAAGATCGAAACGGATGGACAGACAGGGGCAAACCAATATGCCCCATTGTGCTTTGAAGTAGTGTCATAAGAACTCCTTATGGAAATGATAAATGTACTTAAGAGGTTGCTGCCTTGCTTTATGTTCACACATATTTATATAATATTTATTTGACTCGGATAAAAATTAAAAAATCATATCCAAGTGAATGAAATAATAAAGATTCATCAATTTAGTAATTTACAGTTTCAGGTTCACATTGATTTGGGACACTGATATATAGAAACAATTAAAATTAAAAAATATGAACCTCTAATTTACAGTACTGAAATATAAAAGTTTAAGATTACATCCAGCAAAATTATTAAATTCCATTAACTCATCATAATTAATTCATACATCAAACTTCATTGAGCCAACAGTTTTTGTACATTTCATTTTTTTGGAAGTGCTTTTCATTTACTTATTTTATCTACTTTATACCGACATTATGTCTTATGCCAAATACAGATTGTTTAAAAAATATCAAAATCTTACCATCTGAGAATATGAGCTAAACAGCCTGAAATACTGTGAACAGCTGCGACAATTGTCTGGAACTCCTTGGTTCAATAAACTCACTAAGTGTACTATCACTTTATTCAAACTGTGAGATGTCTGGAACAAAAGGGATTACATTTTATCACATATATAATCAGCAAGTGTATTACCCACAATGAAAGTTTTAACACATTTCAAAAATGTCCGATTTGGAAGTATCTTATTTTTCTTTCTGAGTTAAAATATCAAAATTGGATAGAAAAACAAGTCTCATTAACAACAATAAATGTTTTATATGATAATATACTTCCATAACTGATCGTAGTACAGATTTTATCCTTCAATATTTAAAAGCAAATTTATTTATGGTAGTTATTTTACTGCAACCTAGTGGCCGACATTTCTTTGTGAGAGATAACATTTTGACAAGGTTCTGTCATCATCATGGTTAGCAGATGACAATCCACTTGCAACAAATTATACCGATCTTTCTGTCACAAGATCCATGAACATTCAGTTATTATAAGGAGCATTTAATTATGTGCTAGGTTTATCCTTGGAATACCACAGACCTAGGACTACATTTATAATAATTTTCACCAGTTGATATTTGTGATAGTACTGAGGTAATACCACTATTACTTACTATTAATAGTGTAATTTAACCTGATAACTTTTATATTAAAATTTACACACCATCACAGTGAAACAAAATATACTCCATGATAAAACACTACGATTTTTGGCTTAATACATCAGTAGTTAGTGTAATACATAGAAGCACACAGTTTTAATATGTACATGTTTGTATAATATGTACACATATTTCACAACTACTTGTATTACTTTAGTATAAATGGTATAAGTTGACATTGTTTTGTTACATGGATAGAGAAAACATTGGAACATTCATTCAATGTGTCTATCCATGACATTGAATGAATGTTCCACTGTTTTCACCTGGATAGAGAAAACATTGGAACATTCATTCGATGTGTCTGGATAGAGAAAACATTGGAACATTCATTCAATGTGCATGGATAGAGAAAACATTGGAACATTCATTCGATGTGTCTGGATAGAGAAAATATTGGAACATTCATTCGATGTGTCTGGATAGAGAAAATATTGGAACATTCATTCAATGTACCTGGATAGA
>NW_013666554.1:169925-178807 GCF_000517525.1 Limulus polyphemus | reverse complement strand
AAACTTGACATCAAAATGTAGTTTATAATTTAGCTTTTAATATTATACAAATTCTAATTTTCTAATATCAAAATAAAACATCTAAATACATGCTCAATCTTTACTTTTCTGTATTACATGATAGTTCTTCTCTCCAAACTGCTAATTTTAGGTAATTATTTCTACCCCTAAATTATTTTCTGAGTTTGGCACAAATTACATACTTATAGTTTAGATAATGCTATGTCATAATGTGATCTTATGATCCTCCAGGTTTCTTGCTTTACTGAGATAAAAACAAGAAAGTCAAATCGTGCACTCAGACTAGTTGAGTCTGTGTCAAACTGACTACTTAAATTCACATACAAATCAATTAATAAAAATACTTAATAAAAAATTAAGATTTTTTGTGTACAACATACTTGTAATGTTTGAAAAAAGCTTACCAAACTTTGTGAAGATACCCTTAGTAAATACTGCTTTATATAACTTCACAGAAATGTATAAGACTGTACAAATAGGTTTAAAGGGCTCATTAATCACACAACCATAGCTTCTATATTAATTATCAGTTATTTTATAATAGTGATTTGATTGAATCTTTACACTGATAATAATATGTAATTATCGTCAATATGCAACTTACAGTCGTCCCTCCATGATGGAAAAAACTAACAATAGCTTTCTCTAGAATACTGGCCATCACTTGTCTTACTTCTCTTAAAGGACATTCTAAAAGATGAGGTCTGAAACATCACAAGAAGCATTATATTCTTCTCTGATAAATTGTCCCATAAATTAATATAATCTGAAGACATACACTACTTAATAAAAAGATGCTAAAGATAAACAGATATAAATATACACTTGAATTTCTGTACAATCAATGAGAACATTAATAAAAAGTAGTCACTCCTTTACAAAGTCATCCAAAAACTTATGATATTTTATTTTTGGTGTTATTCTAATTGTTTCACTTGCTGTTTATTTACTAGCTTATATTAGTTTTGTTTTGTTCATCAAACTTTAATTTTAATCCAACAAAATTATAAAGTTCCTAACCACAACAAAAAAATATTAATATGTATACATATCATAAAAGCCTTACAGAAAAAAAGTTTTAGCATTTTGGGTAATAATGTTGTATTCACAAAATACTTCTGAAAAAAAAAAAATCACACTTTGAAAAAGTTTAACTTTTAGGGTTTTTTTAACCTCTCACAATCTAAGACAGTATTAGTTTTGATCACTTTCTTAAATTTTTATCCCATAATTTTATGAATTATCAGAAATATTGCTTTAAATAAACACATTATGACATTCTTTAACTCATGCTAGTCATCAATGATATTTTCCTGATGATAAACAAATAAATTTTTCTGACTGATTTGTTTGTTGCTAAGCTACACATTGGGTTATCTGTACTATGTCTACTGCAGGTATTGAAACCCAATTTTTAACATTATAAATCCTGAGACTCACTGCTGAGCTATAAATAATTTCTTTCGCAAACTTTTAATCAAAAAAATTTTTATTTGTAAAATTAAGAAGTATGAGAAAAGTGTTGAAGTAACAGACACCGTGGAAAATGTCTGATACAACAGTACTTTCTAACAATCAAATGTTGTAGACATCATTACAGGAAGTGTTTGAATAAGACCTGAAAATAGTTGTTTTTTGGAGGAGAATCAGGTGAAATCAACCAAAGATGATGTATATAATACATTATGTCAGGCCAATTCTGATAGGTTTATAGTAGCTGTTTACAACTGTACACTGGGTGATTACTAGCCAGGCTGAAGTTAGCCTCATGTTACAATCAAAACTTTTCTCCTTAAAGCTACAGTTTGAGCAATATTTATTCTTATTCATTTTGGTTTTCAAATCACAAAAAAAAGTGCACTAGAAAAGCAAAATTTTCAAGCTTTATTATAATATAAATAATGCTGCTGGGACTTGTTAGATAAATATGAAGATTCATATAATCACGATCAAATATAAATCCTATATGGTGGTGATAACATACATTATTAATATGTTACTCTCAACAGATTGATGTTTACAGGTACTTAACAATTGGCCTTCCGATACTCATACTTTAAAACTGACATTTCATGTTATCTGTGATTAAGGATTAATTTGGCTACATATGTGAAATGCCAAATCAATCACATGTTACACATGGACTAAACAGCCAGGTCAAAGACCTCAAGATTGAGACACAGTTATATCTAAGAAAGAACTGGTGATAATTAGCAGCAGACAGCACTAAATGACTACTCTTAAATGAATAGCAGGATTAACTGCCATATCTATAATGTGTGCCCACATTATAAAGTGCAGAGTTTGTTCATAGGCATGTTGAAAACTCAAACATCGGACCTTTCGATTCATAACACATTCAGTCCTTAAGGATTAATACATGCTTTGAAAACAATTCTAATGCAAAACTGAGTCAGTTTTACATTGTTCATTAACTACACTGGTTTATTTTCTGTAAGATTTAGTAATATCTAAAATATAAACCATTGTTAAGACTTTACTGACAATCCTTCTTTACTGATGATTCCCCATTACTTAGAAATAACAGTGCTCAATAAAAACATCACTGTTTGATTTTAAATCACTTTAAGAATGAATACACAGAAAATAATGGAAATGAAGAACCAAAACTAAAATGATAAAAACTAAACCTCCTAAACCATTACTATATACATTAGTATTATATTCTTACATCAAAAAATCAAAAACTATCCAGAATAGAATTCTGTACATTACCTGCTTGTAAAACATTACATAAAAATTCCTTACCTGAGGTAGCTAATGCCTTGATCACTAGAAAGAAAATCAAGCATCCAAAATGCAGCTTCCTTACAGATGCTAACTATGGTTTCAACACGATTTACCCATTCATTCATGACAGCACTATAAGCAAATATCATAATGATATTTTATATTTAACAAAATAAAATAATCAACAGTAATCTTTTTCTTGTGTTAAAAAACTTTAACAATACACCTCTACCGTTTAACATCTTTCTTTATCCTACGCTTATAAGAAATAAAATTCACTGTATTTTCTGTCTGTCTGTAATTGTAGAGGGCAATTTTAGAACGTTCAAACATAAAGATGTCGATTACAAATCCTTATTTCATATTCTCTTGAAAAAATATATTTAAAAATAACCATATACAACTTTTAGCTATAATTTACCTTGTATCATCATGCCTAATTTTTTGACAAAACGTTTTATTTTGATATACTCATATAAAATGTAACAATTTCTTTATAATTTAGACATTTGTATTGTTCTTTGGTTAGAGGGAGGTTTGACATCGTGATAAGCACATGACTAAACATCTGAATTTTTCTCCAAAGTTTCAGGAAAGTTTGAGCACAACAAAAAATATGAGTTAGGCTGGGGTAGATGATGATTGGTTATTGAGTTAGCAAATTTGATAGTCAGTTTGTAAAAATATGAGTTAGGCTGGGGTAGATGATGGTTGGTTATTGAGTTAGCAAATTTGATAATCAGTTTGTAAAAATATGAGTTAGACTGGGGTAGATGATGATTGGTTATTGAGTTAGCAAATTTGATAGTCAGTTTGTAAAAATATGAGTTAGGCTAGGGTAGATGATGATTGGTTATTGAGTTAGCAAATTTGATAATCAGTTTGTAAAAATATGAGTTAGACTCCAAACCATTCTATTCTTTTGGTGCAGAGTTTAAAACTGGCAATCAATTTCATTTTTAACACATACCTCAGATACAAGAGAAAAACAAGGTATGTGAAATATAATATATATAGTGTGTAACATTTTATATTGTTGATTGGGTTCTTTTGGATTATTTGGTAAAAAGAATAATACAAAGTCCAGTCCACTTAATGATAAAAGTATTTTATTTCTTTAAATATAAATTCCACCATGTTCACTGAGCATTAGGCCTAATTCCAAAAAAATGCTAAACTATCACTCACTTGCTAATTTTTTCTCATAACCTCTGACACTTTCTCATATCCCTGGTGCTTTGTTGAAACACAAATTCATTATTCTGAAAACTGAACTAACTGATTAACTACTTTACAGTAACAGACAAACTGACTATCAAATTTGCTAACTCAATAACCAATCATCATCTACCCCAGAAAAAACAGTGCCCTATAAATGCAATAACAAATGAAATAAACAAAGAAAAAATTAATAAAATTTAAAATGGATTTGTCGAGATCAAAAATGAGACATTTTTAAGTCTTCCTTACAAAAAAAACAGCGTTTTTTTTACAAAATGGATAAACATGTTTAAAATTAATTCAAAAGTTAAATTTTCAGTCATGTTTGTAAAAACAAAAACTTGTAAAGACAAGTGTAAAACATTAAATGCATTCTATGTGTAAAATACTGTATTTATTTATCCACTAAATGCTCCAAGTTTCATGAAAACAGAATCTCAAGAGCCACAATAAATCTCATAAGTAAAATTCTATTTCAGAATTGAAATATAAAAGCAAAATTACACAAAATATTATGGAAAAATTGGAATCAAACCTAATTTTATCTGAGGTTAAAGGCAGCAAATTTCTATTTTGTATGGTTTCATAGGAAAAAAAATATTTTGAGCAAATACCTGAGACAAAATATCAGTAATAGTGCATGAAGCAAACAAATAGTTCTTACATGTATTGTAAGTTTTTTTCTTTAATTTTGTTTCAATAAAAGTATTGATTAAAATTATAAATAAATAAATATATATATATATAACTTTCTATTATCTTAGATATACTTATTTCAAGGATTATTTTACACCGTTGCTTTAGTTTATGGATTTAAATGAATATACATTTTCTAAACTGATTAAACCTCATGAGCTATTACTGAGATTATGGCCAATACTATAATTGGCAGCAAGGTTATACAGATGATAAATCAATGCATATCAGTCTTTAAAACTATTTGTTTTATGACACTGCACACTTCTAGTTAACATCATATCAAACTAGCACCAATATTTACTAGGTTAATATTTATTACTGATTTATCTGCTTTGACCAGAAGTGAAAGGTAATTAGTGGTTTTTTTATAAATTAAAGCTCAGTTAAGTTACACTGAGTTTTATTCATGCAAACAGTTATAGAACAACACAGAAGCCTTTAATTAACTCCTTTATTTGTTACCCTTGTACAAAATTCTATCTTAAAGATCATTGATCCCTTCATCCATAGCACTGATGTTCACAATCTTAGAAAAAACAGAAACACCACATGCTTTTTGGTGGTTTAACCCAAAATCCAATACTGACAAATACAGTATCCAATACATGAATCAGTCCATTAACTTTTCTTGCATTTTACTATTACCCAATTGGATTAGTGCATATAAATGGAGTTCAAAGCTGCACAAAATGAACAGATTTAAATAAATATCACTAACATCTCATGACTTTTACTATACTGACTTTATGATAAGTTTAATTTATCTAGAAACTTCCTTTCTGTAATGATTGAAAATTTTTATTTATCATACTGATCCAGTGAAGATTGTTTATAAGATTTGATTTAGTTGCTTAATTTTTAACTAGAATTTCCCATTACAGGATCCTTTATTTTGGAAATTATCTAACTGCACACCTAAATACAATAATATATTTTATTCAATTTTTTCTGTTTAATAGTTAAATGTTTAAAAATTTTTAGTGTATAATTTTCTTTTTCAATAATTTATAACAGAAATTACTTTTCTCAAAAAGTTTATGAACTGTTTAGTTGCATGGCAGAAAAAATTGGCTCATTATTCATTCAAATCATTTGCCACTCATGTGTCATTTATTTCAGAGATGATCTTAGAACAAAATAGAAATCTTTTTTATAAAATATGTTTCTAAAACTGCTCATATAATCAAACAGCACTAAGCAAGATATCAAAACAATGACTAAGTAGCAAAACAAATATGAAATATTGAAGAAGCACAACCGATATTGTTAATTAACACTTACGTTCAAGTAGGACAACATTCTGTTTCTAAAATAGTTCTAGATATTTTACAACTTATATCACGAGCTACTAGTGAAAAAAGTAAAAAAAAAAAGTTTTTTACATTGATGAAATTAGAATTTAAAAAAAAACACTGATATTAGGAAAACAAAAGTCACTAATTTAGGCCTATACTTTTTGATATTCAAAAATTAACCTTTGAAGACTAACACTTAAAAAAATTCTTCTCAAACTCAAGAAGTATTTGTTAAAGTGAGAAAATCGGCCTTTCGATAGTATCAAAGGTCATATTTCTTATGAATTAGTCGTTACATATTTTTAAAGTACTAAATATTATGATTTTGTCCATTCATAAATCAAATATCGAAATGCTACTAATACAATTTCTTTACAATAATTTTATATAAATCATACAAATACTTACCAGATTAATATCAACGAGATGCTGAATGAAGGAAAAGTATTGGTCATTGTATACTTCACAGTTGTGCATAAACCGTAGGTTTTCCTCTCTCACACTTTGCTGAATGGATGCTGGCATCTTGTCAACGAACAGCCCTTGTCGTTCACCCTTGTCCACCAGATGAGTTAGTTGACTGAGACTGTCTCTTTGGCGTGCTGTACTACTTGACGGAACTGTGGATTTTCTTGGTGTTCTATAACAATAAAAACACAAAATATTATTGCCATAAACCGATGAAATAAAACATTACTGTAACTGCTGAATTTTTTATTTCATCGGTTTATTACTTTTAAGTAATATGTTTGAAAGCTGGATTTTTACATTTATTGACATATTTGAAAACAATTAAAGCAAGAATTAAAAGCTGATAAACCTCCAACAGGTGCAGAAATGTGAGAGGCACTTCAAATTTTGCAAATTTCATAAAGAGTATGAATATGAAAGTTTTATTAATGAATTGCACCAAAAAAATAGTAGACAGTCAACTTTAAATGTATTTTTTCATGGGCTTCACTTTCATTTGCCAATTCTCAGTCTGTCCGAGTAACAGTCTGACTCCGTCACCTTAGCATGAACCTGAATATTTGGCATCAGTTTCCATTCAAGATTCAAAACCATTTGTAGTCATGTCAGGTGGTCTGTCTACAATTTCTTCGGTGTCTTTGTCTTCTTTCGAGAATCCCCCATGATTAAAAGAATTCTGAATTGTCTTTTCAGACACTTGCTTCCATGATATGCAGGGCCTCAAGGAGATCAGTGTTTTTGGCTAAATCATTTGTACTCAGTTGTTGCGTGTCGTCCATATTTTATAAGATTCTAGTGCGCATTTCTTGATGGCAATAAGCCTTTAATTCTTGGATAATTCCCTGATTGTATGGTTAGATCAATGACATCATATTTGCATTAAACACGTGTGCAATACAGTTGCCAACAAACAGAACAACGTTGTGTTTCAACTCATTACCCCATTTCATTAACCAATCAATAAAGATCAGGGCTGTCATACAAGCATTAAAGTTTGAGCAGTAGTCGACGGGTTATTTATTCACACCTTTAAAACACCAAGGATTCTTATTTTTTTTCCAATCACCAAAAGCCTTTCTTTGTTACCAGACTCTCATTTCAGGCAAATATTCAGTGTTAATTTTAGGCCATTCTTCTTCAATCCAAGTTTGTGCTGCTGAGACATCAGCATCATTTTGCTCACCATGAGTGCGTTTGTATATAACGTTATCACATTTTTTCCAACAATTAAACCACCTGTCTATTGCAACAAAATTGTCTTTTCAAACTTTCATAGCTTGCTCTTCTGCTTTCTGCCACATCACTGGTCTATTTACAAGAGCATCGTGTTCATGAACATTAGTAAACTAAAAAGTTTTAATGCTGATTTGACCTGGTCATCTTTTCCACTGCTCTTTCTTTTACAGTTCTGATTTGCTCCCCTCTCAATGTTAGCTCCATCTTTTTAAATTTTACACAAAAGAGGTTGGGAAATTTTTAATTGAATTGTTACATCACACTGCCCCATTTTTGGTAATTTATCAAAGCGTTTTAAAATGGCAACTTTTTCTTTAAGGGTTAGATCTTTATGTTTCTTATCCACTTCTTCCATTATTAAAGAGGGTTAACAAAAATTGAAATCTGTGGGAGCACCGGTTTTCATGAAAGATTGAAAACAACTCTACACCAATTACGGAAAAGAAATACAAGAGCGTAGGAGATCTTAATGACAACTTAGCCAAGCCTTATTGTACGGTGAACCTTCTTCAGGTCGCTCGATCTTGAGATGGTTAAGTTGATTTAAAGCGATAACAAAAAACGAAACACCGATTACAATAAACAATGTATTTTTATACGTTTGATCAGGACTTAGTAATTCTGATAACATTATCTGTGATCAAAATAAGCAGCATCCAGCTTGAAACTAATTTTATTTTTGACTTTAACAAACTTGAAATACTCTAAAATTCTTCGAGAATTTTTTATTGGTTGAATATTATTATAATTGTTGAAAAAAGTGAATTTTTATACCTTTCCCATAAAAAAAACGAATATTTCTTTTGGTCTTTAAAATGTTTTCACTATGAAAGGTACATAAAATTACATTATATTGTACAAATATGTATTTAATTAAAGTTTGTAACTGATTTGTTGCAAAACGTGTTATTTACAAATTGTTTGCCCACAAAACAATGAAAAGTTAACCATATTTAGCATTTTATATAAAACCAACTTAACTATGTATTTATTTTACTATTAATTATGATTGAATTCCACATGATCTAACAATTTAACTATATCGAGATGGGTCATGTCATCACATTTATTGACTTGCATTCAAAATTTTATTGAACTACTATTTTGTGAATCTATGTCAATAAGTTTGGTATCAAATTGTAGATTATAATTCAAGTTTTGGTATTACATGTTAGTTAATTTCTTAAT
>NW_013666554.1:167759-169156 GCF_000517525.1 Limulus polyphemus | reverse complement strand
AATATTAAAAAAAATACTACTAAACATCGATTTTTTTTGTGTCACGTGGTATGTTAAATGCAGCACTGGTTCAAATTAGATGTTTGTGATGTCAAAGTACTAAGTCTATAGTTTCGTACGAATTAGGAACTCCAACTACTACTGATACTGACAAGCTAGAATATAAAACAAGAACCTCTTATCTTTTCTATTTGCTAAGATATTGCTCCTGTACTAAATCAAACACAGTGGCACTCCGCCCACTTCTTTCCACTTTTGGAAATGGTCACTTATATATACTTACTTCTATATATGACATGAATAATGAAATAAAAGCTCAGAATGTCCCCCTATTGGTTTTCTCACCAATTTTGACGTGTTATTGTGCCAATTTCTTTCTTTTCATACAAGATTTCAAACAATGAGGTACGTCTTTAGTGAGCTCAAATTTCATAAGTTTTTAGACCCAAATACAGCTTGATAAATTATAGTGGAATTCTATGGTATGGACATAGTAATTTATTATTATTTTATATTTAAAGTGTATATATATATAAAACCTTAAAAAATTTTCATTTCACATCCTCCATTTGGGAAATTTCTTAAGGCTTAGCAACCTACATCAAGCAGCAACCGAGTACAAAGGTTGTAACTAGAAGAGATAATTGTTTGCTTTACTTCTTTATTTACTGTTCTATGTTTTAAGAAAAATAAGTTCAAGAACTTATTTGTAAGTAGAAATAATGTATATACATATATAATGTATAACAATTGAAATATGACTGTATTTTACAAAATACTAGTCAACTAAAACACAGCCACAACAGGTCACTTTGTAAAGACTAAAGGTCAATTATATATTATTGGATATGGTAACACGAGTGCACGTGCACCACATCACTGTAACTTCTGTATTGCTAGCCAGGCCAATAAAATAAAAATAATAAACATATAATGTTATGAGGGCCCTGCATAGCCAGGTGGTTAGGGTGCTCGACTCGTAATCTGAGGGTAGCGGGTTTGAATCCCCGTCACACCAAACATGCCAAACTCTGCCTTTGCCTGGTCGCAAGTCCAGGCTGAGAAAGGAGGAGGGTTGGGCGTGGGGCTAGCAACTCCACCCCGTAAAAACCAACCTGCTACAAGTAACTGCAACAACAACTTTCTGTTATGAGATTTAAGCAATTTAGACTAAAAATATATGTTTTCGTGTTATAATTTGTAGTCATTATAGAACGAAAAAAGCATAATTTATATTTGTTTCCTAAATGTGGTTTCGCTATATAGTAGATAGCTACTGTGAGAATCTCGTTAATTGTTTAGGTTTATTTACAAATATTATTTATGGGTCTGTATATTACTTGAAACCATAAGAAGTATACGTGATTATTAAAAAAATTAAAAATAGATAAAATTTA
>NW_013666554.1:161319-167265 GCF_000517525.1 Limulus polyphemus | reverse complement strand
ATAGCAAGACTTGCATTGCCTACTAAGAAAGTTAGTAGCCGGTAGTCATCGGGTTAAACAAGTACAAAGAGGTCACTTGGTCGATCAAATTGACCGAGCCCATGTTGAGAGAGTTAATGGACAAATATTTGTTAAGAATAAGTAATTAAAAATCTTATATTTTCCATACAGAAGACTTGTAACATTTATTGAAAGCTTGCTAAATTTTGTTAAGATACACAGATTATATTACAATTTACAGTATGGAAACTTTGTGATTACAAGGTTGGTCACATCAACTGACCTCATATGGAATGAGTTCATTTTTAATGCCAATTACTTTACAGTGATTATAATAATAGTACTAATCACGAAAACCGATAAAGCTGTAGTAAAGGATGAAATTTCAAACAATAAGTTACATCAGTGTAAGAACACTGAACTTAAAAATCAATATATCATAACACAAACAAAGTTTTATACCAAAAGATACTTTCCCAAACCTTGCCTACAACTGGTACTTCCTAAACACAGTACGAATTACTGGTATTTCCAGAACATCTTATAAGGTACTGGTACTTAATAAATGTTTTGAACACAATGGTACTAGATGAATACTTAAATTGTTAATGGTAGTTCTTGTACAACTTAAATGGAACTAGGAATTTACCTGTTACATGTATTTGCAGAATCACTTTTCTTGAATGAAAAACGACCTGATATTTTTCTTGGTGTTCGTGGAGTTTTTGCTTGTTCTTCCAATCGTTCATAAAACAGCATGTATGCATTCCAGTACCGCTGTCTAATCTCAGGATAGGAACTTGCTGGATAAAAACAAAATGAAATTGTATTGACAGATAAATTTGGATACAGTTCTCTAATATATAGATACTGAAAGAAAGGTAAAATGATCATCACATATATCAGCTTAAAAACAACTATCAACCCTACTGTGACAGGTCACATGTCAAAGGCCGTGTCATCCCATCTGTTGATAATTTATGTAAGGGAGACCCATAGAATATGCCCAGATCCCCACTAGTCTTCAGTCCAGAAAAGTCTTTTACTATGGACAGTGTAATGGGTAATCTTGAAAGTCTATTTCTAAAAACCATCAAGCGCTAGCCAGAGAAGTGGGCAGATGAACAACTATGGTGGTGGCTTTTTCCATAATAGTCCATGGAAATGGTACAGTCTGGATTGGACTGGAAAAAGGTTTATAAATACCACATGTAGAACTCCAGTGGTCTTGTGAAACACCTCACCTCATAGAGAGCACTGACTGGGCCAGAGCAGATGGTCTAAGCACTTTCCTTTATTCTGGCTTGATACAGAATTTTGGGTAGGTATACCCTGTGAGGCAACACTAGCTGTCTAGTGGAATCCAAAAATAGAAGAACAGTGAGCAAGGAATAAATAAATGAATACTGACACCCATTACAAGTGTAGGGTTAATCGAAGAATGGACATTGGTGGAAATTTGCATGCCCATGGAGACGAGACAGCTGGATGGTGGAGATAGTTTAATTTGTGAAGAATGATCGGAGGGTAGTTCATATGCCGGCATGGAGAAAAGCTAAAGAGATGAGACTAGAGAGAGCATACAAACACCTGCTGTCAGATCCAACCCATAATGGAGTAAGGCAAGAGGATCCAGTTACAAAAGGACAATAAGAGTGTAATCTTGACAGGACAAACACATTTGTAAACAAGAGAAATAACACTGAAAAAAGAAATTCAAGTAGAGGAGTAATGAACTAGTTCTATACAATATATCGTACGTGGACATGTTAAGGAGTAATAATGATGTCTAAACATTAAGTCCTCCGAGTTATGTGTAAATGAAGAATAAATTATATCTGAACAATAATGTTTACATGTTACCCGATAAGGCAGGAAAGGCAAGTCATAAAATAGTGGGAGCGAATTGAAATCCGAAATAAATCCCAGGAGCAGCACTAACTCGGGAGAAAAAATGAAACAATGGATAGGAGGCATACATAAGGTGGGAAAATTCGAGAGATATTCAGAAGGTAGTGAAGTATTAGGTGGAAAAATCACTCCATTTCATCCTACTCAACTTTAGCTTCAAAATCTGTGGAGAGAAATGTGTGGCAGGGATGGAGGAAAAGGGTCCGGATGACAACATGGACCTCAACACATGTTGGACAATGTTACGTTACTTTTCTTCTTACTGTACATGTCAACTTGAGTGGCACCTTTCATAATACACGATGGCTGTCACGATCTCAAGAGGAAAATAACTTCTTAAATTGTTGGTAACTTTGAGTGACATTTGTATTCACATCAGCCAAAAAAGAATTCACACTGAAATACAAAGAAATACGTCTTTGCAGGGCTGTGCCAAAGAAAAGAATAAGGATCTTCATTCATGAATGTAAAGGAAGAATTTGTACAGGGAGGAATATCGCACTCCTACTGACGGAGGGTTTTGCTGCATAATACATCATCGTGCAGTAGCACAAATTCATGTACTTTCACGTGAATTTTAAGTGGGAGCTTCACAAGGCCGATGGCATGTAAATCTCTAAAGCAAAATGGCGGAACTTGAAGAGGTATATAGCTAATCTGTGCATGGGGGGTGAGTCAATGCATTGTAATTTTGATAGTTTATTTATAAACAATGTAAATTTGATGTGTAATACATATATACACAGACAGGTCTACATTTACAAATTGAACTTAAAAGTCAGATAACAGTAAATCTGATAAACAATAACAGCCACATTGAAGGAAGTTTTATTCTTGTTAGACATGTTTGAAACATTCAAACAAAACATAGTGACAATATAAGTAGCTTGTAATGCATTTTCTTTATAAGCTTCTGGTAATAACAACAAATAAACACAAGTAAGAGGAAGGAAGTGGCTGTAGCCAAATAGTCACTTTATAGTGCTTTTGCCATCTCTTCCTTTTAAACACAACTGCTGAAATAGAGAAAGTGTTATAAGAAAGTCAGTATTATATATATGTGATAAATATTTTGAAAATTACTTCCAATTTATAAGTTCATCTTACCAGAATCTGACACTTTTGCTTTGTAAGTTCCACCAAAACACTCGCACTCCACACTATCTTCTGTCATCTCAAATTCCTCCACAGTGATGTCATTGAACTTTAACCATTTACCTTGGGTTACCAGAGTGTCGTTCCTACTGATATAGATAGTACATGTTAATAAATCTGCACCACTGCATATCTTATAATTATACAATAAAACAGCATCTTTACTTTGTTCATCCTCAGAAAATCATTACTATACATGTTGACACACTGTTTCCAGTTAACGGCTAAAGTGATACTTGTGCATAGAACTTTCTGTTAACTAGTTTTGCTTCTTATAAAACAATTAAATTTTGTATAGAAGGATAAGTTGTAGGAAGAATGTAATAATAGCAATATCCAAGGATATATTTCTAAACTTCAACCATAAAAATACCCAACTGATGATTCAATACAACCTATAAATCATTCCAGGTTTTGGTTTTCATATGTATTGATTTATGACATTAAGTATTTCAGTTTTTTTAAGAAGGACTGTCTCATTAATTAATATGCTATGTTGTAAACTGTTTTAGTTCTGCTCTATATAGTTACATTACATTTTCTTCTGAAAGCATTTGAGCTGTTTGGTCTCTTTAACTGTAGATGGTCCTTCATAATATACTTACCCACATTTCTTTCACACTTTATTAGGTATTTACAATTCATTAAAATAAGGCATTTGTTCTGATAAGAAGTGAGATATTGAATCGCTTTTTAATTGCACACTATCTTTTATTGAGAAGTTTATGCCTCATAATAAGAGTAATGCATTTTTACAAAAACTTTTGAATTATTAGGTCTTTCATAATTATAGGTTTTTCCTTTGTCAAAGATTTATAAAACAAGATACTCCTCTAAAAAAATTGGTTATTAAATTTTTCAACAGTGATGTGCCTACTTCAGAAATATGAGATATAAAGAATAATACTATGATATTCATTGAAGAATTTACATTAATCTCATTTCAATGCATTTTGTTTAAAGGCTAAGCTTTCTTACAAATCTGAATTTCTAACACAAATGTAATATATAAAACATTTTTTGTTTTAAACAAAACAAAGAAGGATATAGACTTCAAATTCTACATAATAATTCACAATTACTTTCTCTCTTTGATGTATGAATAATAATGTCCAGCATTTGCTTGACCACTGTGGACTACAACTCCCACCAAGTCATACACTGCAGAGTTAGATATAGTAGCTGGTGATGACAGTTCCTCTTCATTTTTTTGTATGGATGAGCTGAGTACATCCCTTTCCTGTATTCCCTCTACTGTGTATGGTGTTATATTCAACGTCCATGGAAACTAATATCAGTGAACAAATTGTTTACACCTTACTTATATAAACTTACATGAGACTGTAGCTCAGTGTTACTTAATGAGGAACTTGTGTATGTGCTTTTTATATTTATTTCTTCGTAATGTTGTATTTGTAATTTGTTCACCTTGTGTATATGCTTTTTATATTTATTTCTTCGTAATGTTGTATTTGTAATTTGTTCACCTTGTGTATATGCTTTTTATGTTTATTTCTTCATAATGTTGTATTTGTAATTTGTTCACCTTGTGTATATGCTTTTTATATTTATTTCTTCATAATGTTGTATTTGTACAAATACAAAAACAGTTATGTACATAATTTCACAACAAATAAAAATTTTCTTAAATCACAACACTTGTAATCACAGAAGTTTAAAACGTGTTCCAAAAAATATGAGCATAAGAAACATATCTGATCATTTCTTTGCTGAATTAAAAAACGTTGTCTAATTAGACATTACATTCTGAGAAAAACATCTAGAAAAAAAAAGAATATAATCATAAGTCATTTTGCAGTGAATGCCGTGAAAAGTGAGTAAGCAGTCGACAAACACGTGAAAGTGTTAACTTGACGCAAAACAAAAAATTCTATGAAAGCATAAGTATCTTCTTTATGATAGAAATCAATGATTTAGAGTGCACTTCAAAATTGAAACTGGTCTCAAATACAAAAGTTTTCAAGGCTAAAAGATGTTAAAATAAATGTATATAAAACTCAGGAATAATTATGGTATACGAAACTATTTAGTTCCCTTTCTTCAGATTATACAATATTAAAATAGGAGTATATCAGACAGTATACATCCTTGGCACCCCTCACATCAGCTGTATTTATGTGGAATCAGTCTAACTATCTTACACACAACAAAAAATACTCACCTTAAAGACATCATCAAATTTTATAGCACGGTTTGCTTCCCAGTCATATTCAAACCTCTTCAGTTGAATCACTAGCACGCGAGGAAAGGATTTGATGCACGTCCTTTTGATAGTGTTTCTCTGCCAATACAGAATGAAAACATGACTCAACATTAAAAACAGAAGTATCCATTTAAAATATACTTGACTAAACATTTCGTACAGAAAACAAAAATAATTAAAATTTGAAAAATGAAGTACCCCACTATAAACTTTAAAAGTTTGTGAAACATTAATTATAATATACTAAATTAGATCTCGAACTCTTTCAGTGTAGTCTATAAAAAAGAAAAGAAGTATGAATTGAGATAATACAACTTTCTAAAAATAAATGCTTCTTACACTTTGGAAGTTATAAATACAATTACAATGGTAAAAGAAAAACAACAACAGAGAACCACTTTAGACATCCAGTAAATATGAACAGCTCTTGAGCAACTAATCTGAAAGAATGGGAAAAACTTAAAATATATATATTGCAATATTTATAGAGGAAGGAAATAGAAAATCACTTCTTTAGTCTAGCACAGATTCAATAATCCCAGGTAAAATGAAGCTTATTATTATAGTCATTTGAAAAAACATTTACAGTAGGTCAGCAGCCACGAAAAATAAACCTTCAGGTAAAGAGGATACATGGCATATAAGAGTCAGCGCCC
>NW_013666554.1:156831-160272 GCF_000517525.1 Limulus polyphemus | reverse complement strand
GAACAATAGTCAATAAGACCACCTTAAACAAGGTGACTGTGGAAAATGCAAAAATCTCTGCCAAAGAGCCAGGTCAAAACAAGTTATGATTGGCACTTCTGCCTGAAATGGGTTCAACCTCCTCTCAATAAACCATTGCCAATATGAGTGTCATTTCCGTTGACAAATGTTCATCTCAGAGTAATCAAAAAATGAGACAGATACATGGCAACCTTAGAAATTAAATCTTGTTGCTGTGCAAAACACAGCATAATCTCCATGCCTGAAACTTGAGCTTCTGGATGGCCAGGTGTATCAAGGCAGATCATGGCCACCTCCACAGAGATAGCCAAAAAAGAAGTGGAAGAGGGTGATACTCCAGAAGGTACTGCAGAAGCAAAAACCAAAGTGTAGTAGCCAATCTAGTGCTATCAACAGGACCTGATATTGGGTTGTAACAAATCATATTTAGTGCCCTTTGTAACACATGAAGGGGAGAGTGGGCCTAGAGTTGTAACTCAATCCTGTCCTGATGGAATGCATCTATTGCCAAAGCCCAAAAATGAGGTACTGGAAACCAAATTGCCAGTAGTTGGGTGATCCAATGAGAGGCCAATCCACCAATCAGTGTTGCAAAATTAGAGCCAATCCAACAGAACCTTGTGATGCAGCATCTATTCTGTCAGGAGAATCAGTTAAGATTGAGACAACTGATCTGCTACCACAGACATCACCCATAGATCATGGCAAACTAGTAGAGAGATAGGAATGGTCCTGAGAAAGGAGGTCCAAAAATTGAAAACAAGGAGCCCTGGACCAAGTGCCTCCTTGATGAGAAACACAAGACAACACCATGGAATTGGCTGAATGACTTTACAAAAACACTTGGTATCAGTCAATTTTCATTTATGTTGTGTTGCAATGAGAAGAGAATAAACCAGTATTTCATTAAATGGAGTCCCCCGGTGGGACAGCAGTAAGCCTTTGGATTTACAATGCTAAAGTCAGGGGTCGATTCCTCTTGGTGGACACAGCAGATAGTCCTATGTGGCTTTGCTATAACAAAACACAAAAAATTAAAATGGAATGATAATAAAGTCAGAATATGCAGCAAGTGACACTTGACCACACAGTAGAAATCAGGACACTCAAAGGTGGAAACTTGAAATAGTCATGCAAAGCACATGCAAGAAGCAGGTGCAATGTACCCAGTTTTGTTTTGATTAAAACAGATTTAGAAAATTTAAAATTTTTTTTGGACAGTTATTTTTATTGATTTTAATCAACACATTCAATTAGGTAAAGAAATCATTTTGATTTTCTTACAAAAAAAATCACAACTAATATGGTTGACTTAATCAAAACAACTTAGGATATTTAAAGCCATTTTCACCTGAGCAACACCAGATACTCTGCTAGTGTCCAATAAAGATGAATACTCAATATAGATTTGGTTACACATTAACAATTGTTAAACAAAATATGGGAGTTACTCATAAGGGGTTTGAAAAGTCACTACAAACAATATGTCCTAAAAAACAACATAAATTAATTGGAATGGTTAGTAAGACACTACACGCTTTAAATATCCAATAAAGGAGAATTTCTCTAGATTAATTTGCATTACAAGTGAACAACTTAATACATAAGAAAAAAAAAGTATTTGGAATCAGTGTGGTAAGACACTAACAATTTTACTTACCCAATAAAAATGTATTACTTTAAATGAGTTTGATAAGAACCTACACATTTTAAATAGCCAACAAAAATGAAGTTAACATTTTGCTTACCTAAAAATATATCTCTGATAGATACCTCTGTACACAGATTAGCTATTTTACTCTTGAAGTCTTACTTTTCTGCCTGAGAGACTTGCATGTTACCAGTTTAGTGAAACTCACACCTACATTTCATGTGAAATCATATGAAATGGCAATACTGCATGATGACATATCATGAACCAAAACCCTCCACCAACAGGAATGTGACACACCTTCTTGTGAAATTCATATTGAAAGATTGAAAACACAAAATAAAATAGCTAAAGTAAAATAAGCGCATCTTTGCATGACTGTGCCAAGGAAAATAATGAAAATTTTCACGTACAAATGTAGATGGAGTATTTGTGCAAAGAGGTGTGTTGCACTACCATTGCTGGAGGGTATTGCAGTCATCACGCAGTAGCATAATTTCATTCATTTTCACGTGAATTTTAAGTGGGGGTTTCACAAGGCATGCAAGTCTCTCAGGTAGAAAAGTGTGACTTCAGGAGTAAAATAGCTAATCTGTTAACAGAAGTGAGTGACTCTATCAGAATTACTATGAATGAGTTTATTAAAAACTACACACACTATATATATATATATCATTACACATTAACAATTTAGCACTTAAGAATAAAGTGGTATTTGGAATGAGTTTGGTAAGATTACCAATTTTACTTATTCAATAAAAATAAATTTCTGTGGAAGGATTTGGTACGACAGTGATTCATGATTTTAACAAAACGGCAAAATATCCTTATAATCTACTTAAATAAAACATCTAAGATCAAAGAATCACCTAATATAACAAGTAAAGTTAAATGATTTTTATTTTAGAGGCTATCATGATTTTATCCACCCCTTTTAATTCACAGTTGACTTTGACCCCAAAAATAATAATCTTTAAATTTTTTATGTTTTTTCAAAAAAAGGGGATATGAATGACACTTAAGCTACAGAAAGAAATAATGCATAATTATTTTTATGTATAAGAAGAATTGGGTAATAGTGATTAAGTTTAAGGTTTTCATTAGAAATGTGATAAAATAGACATTCAACAACAACAAAAAAATCAGAAGTAGCTTAAAAGTGATTGAGGAGAGCTTTGTATAGTATAAATAATTTGAAGCTCACAAAACAAGTAAAACAGAGATGTATCACACATTACTTGTGTCAACAAAGAAATCAAAATAAAAGAACCACTATAAAAAACATTAACAGAATCATTTTGAGTTTACTTACTGATTAAGTATCATTTTATTACAATTTACAGATTTTATAGTAATGAAGATTATTTTTTAGAAAAGGTATGTTTTGTTCCCTGGTGTTATCATTCTCAAGTACACAAATTTTTACTGTTAAAAGTTGTGTACTTGAGAACAATTGCATCCGTGATCGAAATGTCGTACCTGTTAAAAAATAATCTTCTTTACTGTAATAGCTGTAACTTGTAATAAGATATAATAAACATTGTATCATTCTGAATAATATAATAAAATAATCTTCTTTACTGTAATAGCTGTAACTTGTAATAAGATATAATAAACATTGTATCATTCTGAATAATATAATAAAATAATCTTCTTTACTGTAATAGCTGTAACTTGTAATAAGATATAATAAACACTGTATCATTCTGAATAATATAATAAAATAATCTTCTTTACTGTAATAGCTGTAACTTGTAATAAGATATAAT
>NW_013666554.1:133720-156302 GCF_000517525.1 Limulus polyphemus | reverse complement strand
TTTCATGTAGCAGAAACATAACAATGCGGAACAGGGACGTCGCGTGAGTTTTGAGAGCGGTAAAGCTATAGGTGAAAATTTATATTTCATATGAGACGGATTTCAAGTTTAATAGTTTCGAGTAATTGGTTACATAAATCGCCCTTATTTTTACTCAAATAGCAGTTGGTTGTATATTACTTTGATCAAAAAGATCAATAAATCTATATTATTTATATTTCAGCTCTATCCGTCTATCCTTGACATCAGCAAACAAATCAATGACATCTTTCATAAAACTTTCGGGTACTTGATAATTTCAACACACGAAAACCTGTCCAGGGCCACTCTGTGATCCCAGTCCCGGGCCGCTTAGCCATCCCAATCCGCCCCTTGGGAATGTTATGTAATTTTCATTAAATTTAAAGAAATTTATCTGAAAATAAAGCAGCTCGCTTTTGTCATGTATTTTTTCCCAAAATTTTAAACATACCCTTTTAGCTCTGAGACCGCATGCCATAAAATCAGGGGATTTCGTTTTAAAGTTACTTGACATTTTGTTGTAATTTTCTATTATATCTTCATCATCAATAAAAAATGTCTACTAAATGTAATTAACACCACTATCGTGATATACAATGATATTATTTTTAAAAGAAAAAATTAGTACGAATTACATTTTGAGCTCATAATTTTCAATTAACTAATTGAAAATTACTTATTTAAGTTATTACGTCAATTTTTCATTTTCTTAAAGTGAAATCCTTTATTTTCCAACATAGCCATCTCTAGGAGTTTTTAGCAAATAAATAAATAATACTTTTTGAGTATCACAGTCTAACAAGACAAAAAAGATAAATTAAGATATTTGTATTTTATTTCATTGTCTTTAATAAACTTCAAATTTATATTATATGTAAAATTAATTACTAAAAAATTGCAATTCTGTTTTAAAACGTTTTTAAATCTGATCAAAAGTTTATGTACTATGTTTTTAGTCATAATGTAGGGTATTTTTTTTATATGCGAAAAAGAAAAAATAGAAAAAACTTATATTGCAATTAATTACTGACCTTTTCACCACATTTTTCACAAAAATAAGCATTATCTCCTTCTAAAAGTTCACCTTTCACAAACTGTTCAAGAGAGTCCAATAAACTGTGGCTTTTAACGGGAAGGTTAAGAGCCATGAACGTCTCTTCTCTCTCGTACCTGTCAGAAAGAACAAGTCTGTATAAACTCATTGCTTATGCATTACTTCTAACTATCAGTCTGTGAATTTTTCAACCTCAGAGTCAGTAATATGTGGAGTGATAAATGGTTAATTGTTTTAATGAATCCACATCAATGAAACAAACATTAAACGTATTATTACTTTTAAATGAATCACTGACATCAACAATTCTAAAGAAGTTACATCTTTAACATTAAAGAACATCATTTTAGTCAACAAACTCCTTTGTTATAGATCTTTATTGACAAGCTGCAGCAAAATGGTGAAGAAAAGCTTCATTCAAAATTTAATTTTAACTATCTCACTATGAGCTCAGTCGAATCACCCGAGTTCATGTGTATCATAACAAAATTTCAGTGAACATTATACGATTTTTGTAGAAAAAGGAATCAGAATTTGTTAAGGAAATGTTTTTCCTGAAAATTTCTCTGTGAATATATGTAGTTAAAGCTCCAAATGCAAAGTGATTTCCATGTTAAGATTAAAAATACTTTTATCTGAAAATTGTTAATATATATTTGCATAACCTGTAAAAATCTCCTAAGTAAATTTCAAACGTTTGTTTTAAAAAAAAACTTCAAATATTTTCTGTTATTTTCTTTACCATTACTCTATACAGGGTCAGTAAATATAAATCAAACTAAGTTACACTATTTTCTTTCTAGAATGACTTCATATTGTAACAGGAAACTAGATTTTTTATCCTAAATAACTTAAGTCTCATAGCAGTATACATCCGCTTCTACATAAGTTTTATTGCCCTTAGAGCTATGTCGAAGTAATAATGCCACTACAAAAGTTGTAAATCACACTGCAAACATGTAGCTCATGTTACCTTATTGAATTACTTAACATACAAGCTACTCAAGAACATACCTCATGGAAAATTATTATTTTTCTTCTTTGTCTTACCTAATCTAACTAGTAAGTATCTAATTTTTCATTTTATTGATATTTATACTAATAAATAAAGAACACAGATGAAAAACAAAAAAATATAGTACTTACTTGGGTGAGTATCATTTTTTTGCTGTCGACCGTTGATGAAACTTAACCCTACTTTTTTTTTTATACTGATGGTGCTACTATACTACATATATTTTAGTTAATTAAATACTGTACCTAATAACACAGAAGAATAACAAATAAAGAGCACATAATGTCCTTTATTTGAACTAGACAATTGTCTGTATAGAAAAAACGTAAAACCTCATCTGATAGATTAAAACTTCGGCTTTCTATTGGTTATAAATAATATAGTATAAAACACTAGAGAGAACTAACTGCAATTTGTGAAAGGGAAGTCTATTATTTCACACACACAAAAGAAAAAAAGAAGAAGAAAAAGAAAGAAAGAAGAAGACGAAGAAAGAGAGCCCTCACCTATGTGGACAACCTTGGCAAATTTTCTGATCTGAAAACAGGCCTTCATAACAGAATTTAAATAAAGGGTCCTTTCCAATTTGTTTTAAGTGTTCATCCAGTTGGTCAACAAGGTGTGTAAAGAACTCAAATGCATCCTGCTGCTCTCTTACATTGACAGGTTGGCCCCAAAGGCGGAAACATTTCCAAAATCTTTCTGGGATATAATACTGTAGCTGAGATTCAAGCAAATGACCAAAGACTGTCTGAATCTGGTAAAAAAGACTGAAACAAACCTGAATGAATTAGAGATTTTCACATCAAAACAAAAGTAAATATTAAATATTCATAAAGATTGCTAATATGGCATATTTGGTTTGTTTAAAGAAAAGCAACATTGGTCTATCTGCTATGTCTACTGTGGGGAATTGAATCCTGGATTTTAGTATTGTCAGTCCATAAACTTATTGCTGTCCCACTAGGGGACTTACTTAAAAGGATGGATAAAAGAGCCTAGGGATCAACAAAAAATAACTTATGTAAAATTAATAAAAAAATAAAACATTAAGAATAACTAGATCATCAGTGATCTAACTGAAGTGTAGTTATAAAATCTTCTTATTGAAACTCCGCCTACTATAGAGTAAAATATACATTATCAACACTGAAGTTTAACAATAAAAATTCAAAATACATATTACTCATAGAACCAATAAAAAAATGTAACTTTGTAGTTCTTTAGATCAATATACAAAAAATCTCAAACTCTTAATAATATGTAAGGTGTCTATACAATGGCAAGTTCACAAATACAGTTTCAACATTCATTAACCTAGTTAAAATCATAGTAAGGACTTTATCAATCGATGGAAAATGAAGTTTTACAATAAAAAGGATAAAAATACTTAAGATGAATAACAATGTTTACTTCTAATAGAAAGGGATGCAGATAAACATTTCAGAGTTATAAAGATTCCATCTTCAGTATTTAACACAAAAATATAAAGAACTAGCTGGAATAGCCATCCATTGGACGGGTGAAATAAAAACTTGTTTGTAACAAAGGATAGGAAATTGTGCTTCTATTTTTTTTTCTTAACATAATGAACATTACAAGTGCAATACAAATACATAAAGGTACCAATACTGAAAAGTAAGACATACTGTTTTCAATATTTCTAGCAACAGTGGTTACATAGTTCAATCTAATGCTTGAGGGCTATTCAATATTGGTAGTTTTTCCAAAATTAGATTATATAGATTACATCATTCCTAAGTAAATAACTAAAATACATTGCTAAATTAATGATAATTTAATCAAATTGAAAACACACAGGAAGTAAGTATAACAACAAAAATACTGTACATATTAAAGAATGTGCAATCTATACTAATAAAACATCCTGCATGTTATTCAGTGTTGGCAAAAGTTGTTTGATGTAGAGTTTCTTTAATCAGTAATTCTAGATCACTGTTGGCCTTGCAAAGGATTTTGAAATTTGATAAGTTCATGTCCTTTTCCTTCATTATGTTGGCATATAGAGGTAGCACACGGGTTACTTAACTATTTTTTTGTTTTTCATGGAAATTCCCAAATGTTCATTGGCTCTAACTAGTAGATGATGTTTGGTTTTGCCAACATAGGAGGCCTTACAGTCTCTACACGTATAAACATATACAAACCATGATCAAAGAGAAATTGGGAGAAGATCTTTAGTATGGAAAAAGTTCTGTATGTGTGATGTGGATTTAAAAGCTCATCTGTATTGAACTTAACTTGGGGGTAGTAATGATTAATTATGCATTTAATTTGACTTCTTAGGGTTAAGCTTTGTTAATCAATGTATGGAAGACGAGAGTACATAATGAGTTTAGGTATGGTTGGTACTCTAAGTGGATTTGTGAGATTCTAAGTTAGAAAGGTATTGGTAACTTTTTTCCAAGTAAATGTTGTGTGTAGCCTTTATGTTTAGAGTATCCAATATGAAAGAAATTTCTGTTTGTTTGATTGAAGTTAAGCACAAAGCTACACAATGGGCTATCTGTGCTCTGCCCACCACGGGTATCGAAACCCGGTTTCTAGCGTTGTAAGTCCGCAGACATACCGCTGTGCCACTGGGGGGCAGAAATTTCTGAGTGTAAATTAAGATATGTGGAATACAGGTTGTTAGCTCTGTTTAATAAGCATGTTACAAGATGAACAGGATAAAGCTGTCAAATTGTGTAAGGAGTCCAATAAACATCTTTTTTCTGTAGATTGATGTACAAAATCCACTAGCATTACAGTTAATGAGGATGTTTAAAAAAAGGTAAATTACTATTATTTTCAACCTTGCATGTAAATTTAATGGCAGGATGTTGTGAGTTCAGGTACACTAAGAATTTTGAGCAATGATCTTGATTATGAAAAAGAATAAAAGTGTCATCCACATACTGTCTGCAAAGGACAGGTCTGAAAAGTCAGTGGGGTAGGTGTCAAACCATTTCTGTTGATGATAAGAGTGGACCAGGAACCCATAGCAATGCTATTTATTTGTTCAAAGAAGGTTTTGTTGAATATTAAATGTGAATACTTAGTTGTAAGATCCAACATGATCTCAATTTGAGGTTCATTATGTGAAAGCTCAGATATACAAATATTAATGGTTTCATTTAGTGGTATATTTGTAAAGAGAGAGATAATATCAAAACTAGCCATGAAATGGTTTTTGGAGGTGGAGTAATTGACTTAATTCACGTGTAAAATGGAAAGAATTAAAATTGGTAGTGAGTGGCTGCAGTATAAGTAAAAGGAATTTGGCAAGTTTGCAACTAAGCATGCCTAAGGCTGAAATAATTGGTCGGAAGGGATTGTTTTTTTTATGAATTTTAGAAAGACCATATAAAAAATCAGGGAAGGAACCTGTCGGATACAATGAGGGAGCATCATTTTTAGATATAATACTTTTGTATTTAAGTGCTCTCACATATTATTAGATTTTTATCTAATTGTTTGATGGTAAGATATAAAGAGTCATTTGTTAGGATTTTAAGTTTAGTAGAGTCATCAAGAATGACCACTCAAGTAGTCATTTTTGTTTAGAATAACAATGACATTACCTTTGTCATGTCATGCAACATGAATATTTTGATTTAGTGACAGTTTTTTTAAGGCTGAGATTTCTTCAGGGCTTAGATGGTTAGGATGTCTCTTAGTATTAAAATTATAAAAAGTAGAATGTGCAAAGTTAATTATTTTCATAATTAAATAATCGAAGGATATATCAAGAGTTCCTTTATTGTACATAGGAAGGTTTTACACATTTTCTATATAGCAAATTGAAAGGGTAAAGAAAATTAGCAAAATTCTGTTTACGCGGTGAAAGAGAGAAATTAAGACCTTTAGCTAAGACGGATTTATACTGATTACTCAGGTAAATGAATATTCAGAAAAAAAAAAGATGTTTACTGGACTCCTTACAGAGTTTGACAGCTTTGGTCACATACAAAACGTGCTTATTAAACAGAGCTTACAACCTGTGATCCATGTACCTTAATTTACCCTCAGAAAATTCTTTCATACAGGCTACCCACAACATTTATACAAAAAATAACTAATACCTTTCTAAGAAACTTACAACTCCACCCAGACTAACAACTTTAACCAAACTTACTATACAATCTTGTCTTTCATTCATTGGTAAACAAAGCTTCACTTTAAAAAGTCAAATTAAATGTGTAATTCATTGTTGCTACCACTAATATGAATTTAGATTAGTTTTTAATTCCACATCACACATACAGAACTTTTTCCATACTAAAGACCTTCTCCTAAAGCTGAGTAACCTCTGTGCTTCCTCTATGTGCCAACATAGTGAAGAAGCATGACATAGACTTAATTTATCAAATTTCAATATCCATTGCACTGATCTGGAAATACTGATTAAAGAAATCCTCCTCATCAAACGGCATTCTCCAGCTTTGAATAACATGCAATCTTCATTTAAATTGCACATTCTTTAATATGTACAGTATTTTCGTTGTTACTTATCTACTTTCTGTGTTTTAGTTTCGATTAAATTATCATTACTGTAGCAATGCACTTAGAAATGATGTGATTCTTTATATTTTTGCTTTAGATACTAAAGATGGAATCTGTAGAATTCCAATATGTTTATCTGCATCCCTTTCTGTTATAACTAAACAATGTTATTCATCTTATATATTGTTATCCTTTTTGTCATAGTAAGGACATTTTCCAAATAGAGTTATCTGACAAAAATAAAATTTGTAATTTCTCACCTATCTTCATCTGGACTCCCTTCTTCAACAGTTAGCAAAGCTTCCCGAATACCAGGTTGCATGTACAACTGTTGGATTACAGAGTTCATGTAGCAAGTTGCTCCAGCATTCTTCAAACCTACGTACCCTGAATCAGCTCGGCCAGCTACCAGTGGTTCATACTATACAGATATTAATTAGTTTGAGAATTTTGTGCAAAACTACATAAGATGTTATCTTAAAACTTTTACCCAACAGAGTGAAGGCAGCTAGTTAACAGCTACCCCCACCAGCTCTCGTATGATTGATAGTGGGATTTGACTGTTACTCTTACAGCACACCAAAGTGTGTGGGTTGCAAAAAATGAGCCCCTGGATTCACAGCCAAGGCAGGCTAACTACAGGGCCATTAATTTAGTGAAGTTTAAATCTAAATTATTGAATTACACAGTTATAAAAACAAATTGCACTGGATTTAAAACATTGCTTCAGCCTCTCATAACTAGGTTGGTATAGTGAATTGTTTAAAAAAGACCCCCTTACAGGTTCCATAACATTACAAATAAAGAATCTCAGTGTCCTGTTCTTCAGTTTCTTGTTACCAACAGATATTTTTTAACTAACTGAAGAACTCCATGTTTCTGTATGATCCTTCTTCTTAGAATAGAAAATAATTGATAAAATGGTAAAATACCCTACATATTTCAATTTATCACTGTATTACCAGTTTTATTCTTTATTATATCATCTTATACATTTAATAATAATTGATAAAATGGTAAAATACCCTACATATTTCAATTTATCACTGTATTACCAGTTTTATTCTTTATTATATCATCTTATACATTTAATAATAATTGATAAAATGGTAAAATATCCTACATATTTCAATTTATCACTGTATTACCAGTTTTATTCTTTATTATATCATCTTATACATTTAATAATAATTGATAAAATGGTAAAATACCCTACATATTTCAATTTATCACTGTATTACCAGTTTTATTCTTTATTATATCATCTTATACATTTAATAATAATTGATAAAATGGTAAAATACCCTACATATTTCAATTTATCACTGTATTACTAGTTTTATTCTTTATTATATCATCTTATACATTTAATAATAATTGATAAAATTCCTTCACATCACAACTATATGTAAATAAGAGTATTTTTAAAGTTTTGTGTATTTCCATATCAAATCATTATCACTACTAAGTTCTATGTTTTCACTTTTTAACATTTTAAAAACTTGTTTGAACTTTGTGATTAAAACTTAGATTATAATAATGACACCATAGTTTCTTTATGTTACCTGTTTTTTAATTTCTAAGGTTCATTTAAAGTTATAAAAAACACATTTTGAAATACAACAGCTTTAAAAAATCTCTAACATTAGTTTTTAAGCTTGGCTTTGACAAAAACCCTTCATATCATCCCTTACTTTTTGTAGATATTGTAACATCAGCCTTTGAATCTTATAAGAAAATTAAGGTTTCATTCAATGATGTAAAATATTAATGTAACATCAACAGTTAAAACTTTTATTTCCTAAAATACCTCATATTCCCGTGCTAGTTCAGGCTTGAAGTGATGATGCATCTTAATAAGAGATGAGACAATCTGTTCGTTGTTTTCCCAACAATCATGAGAGAGTTCCACTAAAACTTCACATGCAGCCCTTCTTGCTTCAATCGTGCTGCATCTTTAAAGAAAGTTAACCTTTTGTTCAACTAAGAGTTTATTATAAAGCTGGCTGTCAATATCGGAAAATATCTGCACATAATTAATAGAGATGATAGGATAGGCTTAATGTGTATAGCCTCAAAAATTAACTTTTGTTCAGTGTTAGACATTTTATGTTCAGTTAACGACATACATCTCATCCTATGTTGAGATTATTTGATATAATAATTTCTATTAGACTTTGAAAAAACTAATGATTTCATGAATCAACTTTAAGGAAAATTATAGGTATTACATATTACCATTGACATTTCGACAATTATTATATGTTAACATTTTCTTACACTGAAATGTATTTCCGATACACACTTACTTCCACTCACACGAAGCTATCTTGATCTTTTTTTTTTCTGCTCCCTAACCATTCCTAAAAAAATTTTAATGCTCAGCACACCAGTCTATTTACCCCTTAAATTTCACACCACTTTTGAAGATGTATATAGCGTATGACCCCCCTCCACCAATAGCATTGCACCACCTATACTGACACAGCTAGCTCCTTCTGATTCTTCTGCTCAATCCTCACTTTCGAGAATAGGCAGAATCTAAAATGAATAACATCCGCAGTGGGGAGAAAGGGTAGGAATTGTGTAAGAGGAGGTATAAATTTTCAGTGTAAGAAAATGTAAACTTTTGATATGGTCTTACCTTCGCTTACACAAAGCTAGAATCCCATACTGAAAGGAGAAAGGGTAGGAATTGTGTAAGAGGAGGTATAAATTTTCAGTGTAAGAAAATGTAAACTTTTGATATAGTCTTACCTTTGCTTACACAAAGCTAGAATCCCATACTGAAAAGGTGGAGGGGCCGGTGTAGGCACCTAATAGTGAAACCAAGCAGAAAGTTACTGCCTAGAAATAACTGGTGTGCTCAAAATGAAACAGAAGCACACGTGTGTGACACAGCACTACTCGAAACATTGTGAGGTGAAAAATGAAAAGAAATCGATGGTTGAACATAGGAATCTAGCTTCCTGAGAATTAAGGTCTGTACCTCTTCAGCAGATAAAGTCAAACCCGATGCCTGGGTAGTCGTACCAGAAGCATTGTCTACCATAGTGGGAACTTTTGTTATCGATACATTGAATCGTGAAGAAATTAAAAGTTACCATACAATTTGATAACAATAAACAAATGCAAAAGAAAACAAAATTAAACAGTTGAATGCAAACACAGTAAATCTATTGAAAAATGTACTGAAATGACAATGAAGTACAATCATAAATGGTAGTCACGTGCGAAAAAACACAGGTTTAAATGATGCTATGCCAATTGAGAAAGCGAGGATTGATTGGGAAAATCAGAGGAAGCTAGCAGCACCAAGTATAGGTGGCACATTAGTATTGGAAGGATGATGATCATATGCTATATAAATGCTCAAAAGCAACACAAAATTTATGGAGTATATAGACTTGTGCGCTGAACATTAAAATTTTTTTAGGAATGCTTAGGGTGCAGAAAAAAGATCAAGATAGCTTTGTGTAAAAGTAGGTAAGACTGTATCAGAGTAAAGCCTTATCACTAATCATTTTTACAATACCTAATATTGTTATAATGTCTCTGAAATTTTCCTAAATAAGTAGAGAAATAATAAGTAAATAAATATCAGCAAATTTTTGAATACTTGAACTACAGTTACACAACCCTTTAAAAAACAAACTGATAATTGTTTAAAGTAATCACATAATACTGAAAAACATTTGAAAACAGACTGTTGCAACTATCATACAGTCCTTACTTAGGATTAGATGATGCGGCAGAGCTTGTCAAGTTTGTACTCGTGCTGTCAATAATTAAATGTGATGCAGGAAACAGGAAATTATTCAAGATGTCTGGAATCAAGATTTTACCTACAATGATAAAAAAAAATTAAAATAAGTGCAAGACAAATACAAAAAATATGACCCTTGAACGCCTTCAAAAAATACTCCCATACGGAGAAAAGTCATCTGACTTCAACCTAGTTTGACTAATGTCTATATTAGTCATTCCCTAACTTAGTTATTGATTGAAGTTACAATGTCTGCAATGCTGGAACAATATCCGCACGTTGATCTTAACAGTACTAGAAACTTATACTGCCACTAATGTAAAATTTTCAATTTCCTCAAAATCTCTCAAACCCTAAAAAAACAAACGCACACTTTGAAAGCATTGGTTGTTGAATAGTACATATAGCTTTTTTATATTTCACAAGTAACGAACATACAAATCTAATAACAATCTTCACAGCACATACAAGTGTATCTACATTAAAAAACACTCTCCCAAATGTAGAATTGAACAGAAAATAAAATGAAGTCACATTAGGATAAACAACTAAAATGTTATTATTTTGACATTTAACTTCACTACAATTATTTAAAGCAGCAGTACCATATTATATCAACCAATGTAACTACAATATTGAACCACATGATGATTTCTGAAACATAAACTGATTTTATTCAGGGAATAATTTCATGTCATGTAAAACTATGTGGATTAAACTTTCTAATCAGGCATGGCTTTTTTGTGTGTGACACCTTTTATGGTGTTATTCAAAATTTCATTAAACAACCTTATTATCATGTATATCATGAAAACTTTTAACTTCTCAATTTCAATAAAGAAACATTTAAAAATTTCTTAATCTTCATTTTTTCTGTGTTGTATGAGGCATTTGAGCTTTGATTACTCCACTGCAGAATATATATATATATAGGCTGTTGCAGGTTCCAACCAATCAGAAACACACACTATATATCATTACAAGCAGGAACCTAAAACATGCACCTCCTATCTTGATTTGCTGAAATATCAATAAATTTGTCAAACCCATCAGAGAAACTCCCTTCTCTCTTTGAGTTGGTTTAGCTAATTAATTACATGACTGATGGACATAATTAAAACCAATAGGAACAGCAGATTTTTATCTAAATCAAATTGACTACCGTAAGTTCATACAGCTATTTTCAATGCTAACAATTATTTTAACCTATTTATTAATTTATTTAGAAAGACAGATAAATTATAGTAGTTTTGGGACGTTCTATTCTAATGACTAATATATTGTATTTTAAAATGAATATTTGAAAGTTATATGAATTACTTTTTTGGACACCCAACAAGGCTTAGAGAAGAATAGCTTTGAATTTAAGAGATTGTGAGTACTACAAATCCTTCTTTTATCATGTATATTTTTTATTTATTGTTATATGTTTTTTTAAGAAAAGTAAAGTTTAACTCTTAAGACAAGTAATTTGGAATCTTTTGATCAGTACTTCAGTCAGTGAAGAGGAAAGAATGGTATAACTTATTTCATATCGATGAAATTTTCATTTAATTGTGCAATGTCTACATTTTCTTATACCAAAAATATATTTCCGATAATACTTATCACTTTAGCTTTATCCCGATGAACGTTTCTCTTCTCTGTCCATCTAAGCATTGGTATGAATTATACTTTGCTTGCTCCAGACGTTATACCCCATTATAGTGCCCATAGCGATTTGAATCTCGTGACTCTTTCCACCAACATCAATGCAACCTCTATACCAGATCTGTATAAAATCCCCCCCCGTTATTACTTCCTATTCACTTTTTCAAGACTGACAAAATTATCCAACCCAAACACCAGCCACTGTGAGGAAAAGGGGCAGGATAGTGGGTGAGGAGGTAAGTATTACTGAAAATACATTTTTGATATAGGAAAATATAAACTTCCAAAACATTAAAGCATCCACAGAAAGTGTCCACGTAGAAAACATATGCAAAATGAAATATGGTATACCACACTAATGGGGTCCGCACTACTTCTGGTTTGGTTTGTTTTAAATTTCGTGTAAAGCAACACGAGGGCTATTGTGCTAGCCATCCCAAATTAACAGTGATAGACTGGAGGGAAGGCTGCTAGTCATCACCACCCACTGCCAACTCTTGGGCTACTCTTTTACCAATGAATAGTGGGACTGACCATCACATCATAACACCCCCATGGCTGAAAGGGTGAGCATCTTTGGTGGGACAGGGATTTGAACCCACGACCCGCAGATTTCGAATCGAGCACCCTTACCACCTGGCCATGCCGAGCCCACTACTACTGGAACAGGTATGCTCTCTGCCTGGATAATGTGAAATCTAAAGCATCGGTGGTAAAGGCCAAGCAGCCACAGTGTTGAAACCATAACAACATGAGAATAATCAGGCAAGGAGGGACATCTATCCCAAAACTGATTCCTCCTGCAAAACCAAATTCATCTGGTCTGGAAATATTGTACATGCTCACGAGAATAGTACAGGCCCCAACCATGCAGACGAGGTCCCACGTCTCATCATTGAAATTACAGGGCTGTAGACTAAAATCTAGATCCAAGGCATAGTAGCTATGGCATGGGGACCACAGTGTGATATCATTGTATTACAGTAATATGAAACTTGCACTGGGGACTCGAGGAATGATGCTCCATAGATGGTGCAATAGGTGAATCACATTCCCTATTTTGAAAAACAAACCAATCCCTTTATGCTTTACTCATGATAGTCCAAGAGTTACAGTTCAGTACTGTATATTATGTATAGTGCTGAATAATTGCATAAACCATTTCCTTTGATAAACTTCCAAAGAAAAATGCTGAATGGACTGTGTTAATAAAGATGCCATCAGAGAAGTTAATTCCTGGACTGCATAAAAGCCAGCCATGAAGTTGAAGAAAGTAAACTGCTGAATAAAAAATGTCTGACCGAGACTGATGTAAGAAAGATGGCCAGAGAGGGAGGGGAAGATGTTGACACTCCTGAAAATTCTGGAGGAGTGGAAACCAAGGCTGACTTGGTCAAAGTGGTGCCACCAGAAGAACTCAACAGGACAATGAGAGAATCAGTGTAAGAACCTTGGATAACAGATGAATCGGAGGGAACACGTAAAGAGGTAGACCCATCCAATCCTGGCTGAGAGCATCTACTCCCAAAGCCAAAGGCTGATGTATAGGTGACCAGAAGGATGGGAACTGAGCATTCCAATGTGTGGCAAAGGAATCTATCTGAGGTGTTCTGAGATGAGAGCAGATCCAACAAAAAACTTGAGGATGAAGCATCCATTTCATGGGAAGAGCTCTGTTGGGACGAGATAACTGATAAATTCATTACACATGGAAGATGATAAGCAAGAAGAATGATCTGATGTTTGTGTGCCTAAAAGAGAAGATCCAATGCTCAAAAGCAAAGAGATTTGGAGTGAGTGCCCCTTTGCTTTGAAAGGTGACAATGAGCTGACAATGAAATTTTGATTGCTATTGTAAAAAATATGCAAAGAAATCAAAATATTAGAAAACACATAAGCATATTACTACTACAAAAATTGCAATACAGATATATTTTGAAGTAAATCACTGATAATGACTCATTACTAAATGATCTTTAAATGTACATAATCTTTCCCCTTTTCCATGCCATAACAAATCAATGTCAATTTAAGTTTAACCATTAATTTACAGGAAATACTGACAGCATTAGTTCATTATTATTATTATTATATGATCTTTTAGAAAAATTGTGACTACATTAAAAAATGCTGATAGCATCAAAACTATTAATGAATGACTCATTCAAATGTCACATATACTCATCATTAAGATATAAATTTTGTAGCAAATGCAATAAAAATACATTGAAGAACTTCGCTTGAATAACAAATTATTTTTGCAAAAACTTGGTATTTACCTACAAAAACACACAAAAATTATATCCTACCAACATCTTTTTTGACAATTCCTTCACAAGTGAGAAGTGTTCGTAGAAAGTTAAGATGGCCAGCCAATAGAGCACTATCTGCAGCTTTCAGACTTGTAGTGTCAGATGGTGTGAAAACCTGTAGCCAAGATATTTCATCATCCAGTCTCTGTACAGGATTTAGGTGAAGAGTGTGTTGTGCTGTTGCTGAGTTAAAAATGAATTATGGTGAAAGACAGTAAAAAGAATGTTTTAAACAAATTATTTTTACACCTTAAAAGATGTTTAGTATTAAATTATCACTCGGAAAAAATTTGGTTAAAAACTTAGCAATGAGGTTTTTAAACTCATAATAATTGTTTCATGCACTTACCTTTACTCATTTATTATGGAAGTATATGAGTATGTATGTAACTAGCTATCATAACCTTTTATATTTTGTGTATTTAAAATGAAATAAATTAACCTAAACAGAATATATAGAAACAATACAAATGTACCCAGTATTCAGCTGATCACCATATAACTTTCCTTTCTATTAAAAGTTTAATGTTTTGTTTTATAAACTTTAAGCTCCTTTTTCTTTTTATGGAGAAATAACTATATCAAGAGATTGCTATAAATATATAATTATTATTAAAAGAAAATAAATACTTTTATGTAAAGAAGTTGCATTTGAAAAAATAAACTCTGTAAAGTTAAAATTTTCTTAAAATGAAAATATATTTTTGATAGATACTTTCCTCCCTTCACAAAAAGCTTTTCTGACTTATACTGCCTTCTATTGGTGCAAATATTTTGCTTGCCACTAGCTTTGATACTCCCACTTATCATCACGTATGTTAATGTAAGATATCTGCATATTAACATGCAAATGACTAAGCAGCAACCCTCCACCAATAGAAGTGTGAAATTACTCCTATCATAACTAGCACACTCTTTAATTTTGCAGCTGTTAACCATTTTGAGATTGATCATATCACACTGGAAGTGGGGAGGACAGGTGGGACAGGTAAGTATCTCTCAGAAATATATTTTCAGTTTAAAAAAATGTTAACTTCTGATACAATATCTTACCCTCTCTTACAAAAGGCTAGAATCCCACAATGAACAGATAGAGGGATGAGGAGAAGATGAGTTCCCTTTTAGGAAGCACCCAAAGGAATACCATGGGGTGTGAGAAGGAACTATCCATATCCATTGGACCCCAAGAAAAATTACATAAATAATGGGACCTCCCTCAGAGTAGAGTAGAGCAACTCGGGCATGATAAAACTAAATGGGAGTCCGGCTTCAACCAACACCTGGCGGCATCTGGAATTGTATATCAGGTCCACAGCAGGAAGAGGGTCCTCTACCTTTAACCTCAAAGAATGGTAGTGGCAGAGAATGGGAGCTTCTGTTCCAATAACCTGCCTCTGCAGGCATGCACCTCCAACAACAGGTCAACCAAGAACTGACATCCACCTGATGGTTGGAGGGCCCATAGGGTTGTTCAAAACCTGGCAGCAATGTGAATTTTTTTGTCCAGTCCTCAGTAGGAGGGTACCAAATCTTACATTGATGGAAATTTATGTTTCTAATCCAGCTCCAACAAACATGAGATCCACCGGAAACCAACATCCAGTGGACAGTAGGAAGAAGGACAGCTATATTGGTTTGCTTATCCAGTTCAAAACCTGGTGGCATTAAGGATTTATCGTTCAGCCCATGGTAGGGGGGAGGGTAACCATACAAACACATATGAGGACTTATGTGGCTGGTCCAGCTTCAACCAACACCAGTTCCTCAGGAACCGACAGACGACAGGAAGTAAGGTGCCTCAGCCAGAGGGACAAACTGTATTGCCACCTGGTGGCAATTGGAATTATACATCATGTCCACAGTAGGAAGGACATCATAACATCTACACTGGCAGAATGTCACTGCCCTACTCTCAACTGAGTGGTATTATTCACACTCAGGAAGACAGGCCTCCACAGTCAATCCCCCCAGCAGCTAGGAACTGGTAAATGGCAAGGACTCCCACACTCTAATAGAAAAAGGAGGGAAATAATGTGTTGGAGAGTCTGGAGGACCACAGCACCAGAGACAGTTCAATGGGTGACCACGATACCCTATATTGAAAATCAGACTGATGGAGTGCATCACCCCACACCTGGCGACATGTGGAATTGTACATCAGGTCCACAGTAGGACGAGCGTCATCCATAATGAATCATCAGTGATGGGCTGTGATCCCTGTCTGCTTTACTCATGTTATTCAATGAGTGTACAGTCTGGGAGAAAAATATTTATGAGGCAAAAGACCACAAGGTACACCTATGAGCAGTCCTGCAGAACACCCCATCTAAATGGTGGATATAAAATGACCTGGATATGTGTTAGGAAACTGTATTTTGAAAGCACAGAGAACTTGGTGATGAAGTCCATCAATCAAAATCTGGCAGGATGTGGAATCATACATCAAGTCCAAGGTAGGAAAAGCCTCATCATCACAATCATCTAGTATGGTGTATGATCACAGGTTGTTCATTGCAGATTTAAGACTAAGTATACCTAGTCAGGCAACATTTGTCACAGAGCAGGACCTAAAGAAAACAAAAGGAAGACTTACTTCTCACACAGAAACTGAGGAGTGCAAAATGGCAACAGAAGGTATACAGAGAGATTAGGATTCCATGGAATAAACAAACAGACTCTGGAACCAGGAAAGAAAGCAGTGTGTGTCATATACCATTGAAGAGCCCTGACTGGGTAAAGTAGAAGATTGAGAATGGAACGGTCCTAAAGGTGGGATATGGAGAGAAGGGAAATGGGTGTGAAGGTAGAATTACCCTCTCAAGCAGCTGAAGTTTTGGGCATAAAAGAATGATCAGGAAACAAGAGAATATAAGAACTATGAAACAAAAGGTGTTAAACATCAATCTCGAACACATCGGAACGATGACGTCCACACGCCAACATGAGCAAGAACAGGGACTTTAAGGAAATGTGATATAACAAACCTAAAGACAAAGTTTCAAACAGAAAATGGGTAAGAGCACGAAGGACCACATTGAGGTTCCAATCAAGGAGGGAAGCAGGATGGGGAGGATGGGAAACATGGAAGGAACAAAGCAACAGGGATAAGACTGGCAACTGGAAAACACAAGCAAATTTGTTAAACCAAAATGTGGCAGATAATGCTGCCTGATAACCTGCAACTAATGAAACCAAAAAACCCCTGTCAAAAAAGAAGTTATGTGAGGTACAATAGGACAGGAAGGATGATAATCCTATCTGAAAGACCAATAGTGGTACATGTACCACTTACACTGGTAAACTGCTATGCAGGAAGAAAGAACTAGACAGGAAACAAAGTAAGTCCTGGTGAGGGACCAGGCAAAAACCACACACATGCCTGAGTGGGGCTGATGAAGTAGTGTTGGAGATAAAGAAAGAGGGGGCAACAACAAAAGAGCATACATTAGTGGAAACCATGTTTGAGCTAGCTAATATGGAGCCACCAATAGAACATAACACGGAGTGGTCTGAATTATGGCAAGGACATTTGGGAGAAGACAAAAAGGAGGATATGCATATAGGTAAAAACCTGATCAAAAACATCTACTGCTCCCACAAAAGGATGAGAAACAGGAGACTAAAATTGGAGTGTGTTGATATGAATGGCAAAAGCATCCAAACCTGGGACACCCCAACAAGCATATAATCTCAAAAAAATATGAGGAAACAAAAACCACTCCACAGGGAGAATCTTGTTGGGACAATATACCCAATTTGCAACTAGATTCAGGGCACCCAGAACATGACATGGCAACACAGTGATGTGACAGCTGTGAGTCCAATACAGAAGAACCAATGTTTGACACCAGTGGTCTCTCGACCAAGTGCCCCCTTGACTGGTGATGTATGAGAACACTGTAGAATTGTTGGAATGGACCATTATCAACTGGCTCCAAAGATCCTGCTGGAAATGAAGTAAAGCTTGATGAACAGCAAGAAGTTCAAAGAGACCGATAATGGAGAGAGAACTTTGAAAGAGAAGCATCCATAAAAAGCTGACATTCCAGTCAAGGAGGGGGAAGAGGAACATCCACGGTAGTACTGTCTTGATTCAACCACCAAGTGAAGTCAGTCTGTAAAGATGGGGGGAAGGATAAGAGAGACATCTAAGGGATCTCAAACAAGGTTTCATTGGTCTATCAAAACCCACTGAAGATGGCCCTTGTGTTTGCAACCAAAAGGAATGAGGGCTTCTAGAGAAGCCCATGTCCCCACAAGAGAGATGCTGCATACAAGATGTTCCATAGCTTGCAACCAAAGTAGAGAAGGTTGGGCCTGTCTGAGGAGAGAGTTAAAAAAAACATCGAAATGAACCAAATATTGTGTGGATGTGAGGAAAGAATTTTCCACTTTGACAAGCCAACCCACCCTGGCAGCTTCCTGGATAAGAAGCTGAGAATGTAGGACTGGGTCGTCTTATGATGAGGCAAGATGCAGCAAGTCGACCATATAATGGTGGAAATTAAGTGGGGGAAAAGGCTGTCCAAATCTTGTCTTCCTGATCACTTAAACCCTGAGCAGGAATAAAAGGACAATCATCAGTTGGCTCTGAATGTTGCAGAAATTGGTCAGCACCTGATGTACTTGAGTCGTCATGTCATGGGCCGATAACTGGGGCTCAGACCAAGTGCATGTGGTCGGTAAATATGTTACAGCAGAAGCAGAAGTTGTAGTCGTGAAACTGTGAGTGAATGATTCTCACAATGAAAAAAAAAAAAGAGAAAGGATAAAATAAATTGTAACTCTCCTTAAAAAAAAGACTGAAAACAGTAATTAACAATTAAAGTGAAGTAGAAAAATGAAGAAAGTAAAAACTTGTGGATAAGTTAATCAAACTGTTAGCAAAAACACATCTATTTAATAAGAGTACCAGTCGAGAAGTGGTTAACAGCTGTAAGATTAGAGAGGACATTAGTTATGATATGGGTAGTGTTGCATTTCTAGTGATTGAAGGTTGCTGCATAGTCATTAGCATGTTGCTATGCAGATATCTCTCATATGTGAAGGTAAGTCGGAGTACCAAGGCTAGTGATGAGCAAAAATGTCCACCAACAGAAGGCAGTATAAATTGAAAAAGCTTTTAGTGAGAAGAGGTAAGATATTATATCTGATTTGAAATACTTTTCCATGTAAATACATTATAAACTGAAGCATGCAATACTTGAAAGGATATGATGTTAAGGTACTAATGTATGTTTTCATTTAATTAAAAAAAAAATCAGTAGTTTAATATTTTACGAACAACTTAAAATCACTCCTACATTTTTTTCTGTTGAACAGAATACTGAACTTGAAACTCCAGATTCATTACTACTTGTGTGGAAATCATAGCATAAAAATGTCATTAACATCATAAAATTCTCATAACTCATCTCAGGCTATTATAGAATCTTCCTTTTATCTTATAAATATCAAATTTTATCTCTAAACTTTGTCAACTGTAATGACAGAGTACATTGGTTGATTTCATCACATGATTTTAACAAACATAAAAAGTAAATAAAATTAAATTACCAACTACATAAGAACAAATGAAATTTTAACTTGCTTTTAGTGTAGCAGACTTAAAAAGTATACATTACCCTCTCTGTACATATATATTATATATCTGTGTGTGAGTATGTGTGTGTGTGTGTGTGTTTGTGTAGGGAGCCTTATTTCTGCCTTCCCCTCACAACAGTATTATTATAAGGCTTTTGATGAAAAAAATGCATATCATTTTTTTGTTGCATGATCAAAAGATTGTGATCAAAAATAAATATCCAATATTGGGTTTACTCAACAATTGTAAGTCTTAATTTTAATTTTAGAACTGAAATATATAAATGAGAATCTTTGAAATTTAGCATATCATCCTCTCCAACAATTCTTCTTCAGATGTAAAAAAGGAAAACAGTTGAATATTTTCCTCATCATGAGTTCTCTACAATCATTAACCCTCTCACTACAGGCTCAGTGGAGTACACCGACTTTGCAACCTAAAGTAACCATCAGTTTCCATATTATAACTTTTAATATGTTTAGTGTATCTTTACAAAATTTGGCAAGATTCCAGTATATATCACAAGTTTCTTGTACACAAAAAATATTATTTTTTAATTAAGTATTTTTGCTAAAAATCTGTCCATAAATATATGGAATCAGAGTATTCTCCGACTGCAGAGCGATTTTCATGTTAAGATTAAAAATAATCTTCTTCGTATAAATGTTGTCAAATTTGCATAACCTCTAAAATGTCCAAAATAAGTATCAAAAGTTATGTTTTCACCAAAACTTTATATTCTATCTCTTATTTTCTCTACCCTAACTCTACATGCATTTGGTCAATTTGACCGATCTTGTAACCACCATAAAAAGAACACAGAATAACCAAATCACCCTTTTTCTTTCTAGAATGACTGATAATTTTGGCAATTTGTGAAATAGAGAAGTTGACAGGTAAACAAGGCTAGTGGATCTGATTTTCTAGTTATGTCTCCGTAATAAGACTGAAGGATATAAAAATTAGACTATGCCCTAGTAATATCTTTATTATAATTATAATAAGTAATTTATGTTAAATTATGTACTTCTCAGAGGGGGGAGATAAATAAATGAAAGAAGAGGAAAAGTCTAAAGAACAAATTTCACAATTTTCATATATAAAACTTGGAACAATTCAAGAAATAAAATATTATAAACTTTGTTGTTTTATACATAAAAAATATTATCTTGAGCCAAAATATAGCAAACAATGCTTGCATTTGCTAAGTGGTAATTGTATTTAATAAGTACAATCTCAAATAAAGTAATTTGTATTTCTTTAAGATTTTTATCATTGCAATTTCTTTGGAAATATATATTTTTATTCCAAAATCTGGAAAAATATTGGAAGATCAGTCAAGAAGAAAACAATGAAGTTTGATGGTAACAATATAAATTTTCAGAAAATTTTGTGTTTGTGGTAACAGTTACATGTCACTTTTAAACCTAATTATCACTTATTAATTGTTTCAAAAATTACTTACCACTTAGTCCATTCAGAAGTTTGCAACAAAGCTCAAAAAACTCTTGACATTGGCTGAGAAGTCTGCAAAAAATTTAAACCCATATTGCTATTATATTAACCTTAAGAGTTATGTGCATATGTATTTATGTATATATAGATAAAGACCAAAACAACAAACTATGTTCACAACAGATCTGTGCTTTCAAATTACCAGCTGTTTCCATCCTCAAGAATAGTCAGCTAAGGAAGCTAACATAACCAAATTAGCAACAAAAGTTAAAAAAGTAAAATTGTCTATTATTAATGCTCCCCCCCCCCAAAAAAAAATCTGCTTCAAAATCTAAACATAGGTCTAAGAAGCACTTTTCTGACATATTTGTTTATAGAGTTTAGGTATTTGAAGTCAAAACTTTGAGCAATATATCAACATAAATACGAAACTAATCTATTGTAAAACACTACATGCTCACCTTAGGTTTGTGCCTCGAGTGCTACTGGATGAAATCCACAGTGGAAGATGTGCTTGAAGTAGTACATGCAATAGAAAGTAACGAGGGGAAGATTCATCCTTAAGTGTTGGAATGTGAACTTGGCTAAGTCTGTGGAACTGCTTTAGGGCTTGTAACCGTATCTCACAGCTTGGAGAGCCCAGCAACATATCAATGATGAAGTCATTCACACAGGACATTTTTGTGAAGAGGGCTGTTCAAAGTAATTGCCCATTTATTGTTTTACAGACTCCACTGAACATCACTTAAGATACAAAATATCTTGAAACTTTATATCCCATATGAGAATTAGATCATACAAGTTTGAATTAATGTTACACAAACATTTACAGATTTTCTTCTGATAATGATAAACAATACTAAGAATATTCTATGTATTGCTAGTCAACTAAATACATCACTTTAATAAAACCTCACAAGATGTTTAGTGTGCATTTATTGTATAACGTTATGTTCTGAATGTTTAAATATTCATTTTCATTCAGAGTACGAATATCTTTCCTGTCGGAAAGTTACCGATTAGCTTGGATGAATTTGTAACAGCTATTGTTGCATAATTGGAAAGCCAAGAAAATTTTGAGAGGTAAATTAATTTGTCTACCTTTTGTATGTTATTAGTCTACACTCTTTGGTGCAATATTTAATGAAATAAAAATTATTAAGTGCATTGCTATCTATAATATAAATAATTAGGGTTAACTCTATTCAAAACCCGACTG
>NW_013666554.1:130923-132767 GCF_000517525.1 Limulus polyphemus | reverse complement strand
CATCTGTTATCTTTTGCGTTAGTTCAGTAATGTCCCGTATCTTTGTTAGATACACGAAATATCTTTAACACAGCCCCATAGAAAGAAATCCAGAGGTGTGATATCTGGTGAACATGGTGGCCACGGAATTGGCCTTTGTAATAAATTTTTTAAATTGTAAAAAGACTTTATAGACACCCTGTATAATACTGATACTCTAGTAAATAATTCACATTTTTAATATAATTATGGATATACAAAAATACACTGATAATAATTTCACTGTTGTAACTAAGTTTACAAAACTATTGTTATTACAATACTGTTTAATTTTACCATATAACATTATTCATGAACTCTTTTATACCTGGAAGGTGCAGTTTGTATCTAAGGGGAAAAAATTCATCATTGAATTAAGAATATTACAGAAAATAAACATGTGGTTAATTTACCATGCATTAAAACAAATAAGATATTTCAGAGTTGAGATTTTGATTTTGGGTTGATTTCAGCTCACTCCCAATAGAATCATTAGTGTTTGTGAATTTCCTGCATTTTTACTGGGGATAAAATGGAATTTCTTAGAAGGAAAGTCATAATAGTTTAAACAAAATAGGTCCTTTTTTTCTTTTACTTGTTCATAGAATCATCTTCAAACAATTCTTTAAATCTTGCCATTATAAATTATTTTATCCCAAATTAAGACTTGATTTCCTTTATCTACCTTGTTGATCACAATATTACCATTGTTCTTCAATGAATGTAAGTGTTTTATCTGAATCTTACTTCAAATTAACTCTAAACTTACAATTCTGGTTTATTGGTTGTTCTGTTCTCACTGTATGTTTTATTCCGTCATTTCCATTAATACAATCAAATGGCATTATAAAAATTATTAACCAAAACATTTAAGCCTAGAATTAAAATTTTCAGTGACATAGTCTCATTTAACAAGTTCATTACTTTAAGGTTAGACATTAATTTAATATATATATATCCTTCACGGCCGGAACTTCATTATCTGGTTTATATCTCAAACTTTCTTTTTTATTCTTAACCAAGTTATTTGGTTTACTCCCAATTTCACCTTGTTATTCACTTTTAACTTTTCAATATTTTACTAACTGTATGAATCCAACCAGCCCTACAATACATTCTAAATATTCTTAGTGAATTTTAAATGCAAATCTTACAGCTTAGTTTCTGTTAATGCAATAACTTTTTTTTTAATGACAGTCCTAAAAATGTTATCATATGTTTGTTGGATATTAAATTTCATCTTTTTACTTTTCAGGTTGCATTTAGTTTTAATACTGTTAGGAACAAAAAAGTTTAATTGAGTAAGTTTTCTTTAATGTTGGTTTCTGAGCTGGTTAAACACTTCTTCAAATCTGAGAAGCTTCAGACATCCTAACCATAGATCTCAGGTAATTATATCAAAAGAAACTATTGTTGTACCACTCAGGAATATATATATACTGATGCCAACATGTAATAAAAAATATAATTATTGGCTGGTAATTCCTGTTTCACCCTGTACTTAATGTTTTTAAGGGAACACCAAATTTCTGTAAAAAATCTAACTTCAAGGGGTATATGATAAAGTTGTTTTCACTATAATTATGTATTTTTTTAAATTAATACTGGTTACTACATCTAAGCAATGAAGAAAGATGAACAATTTGGTGGTTTGGTATCTTAGTGGCAGTTTCTTGCCTTGTTGGGTAGAGAAACAAACGAAAATGAGTATCAATCATCTTTTAAAGTAAAACTCTCTGTCACTGTTGATTTTTAGCATGCATATTTGTATTATCCCTATTGAGTGCCTTGGCCATCCCTACATATAGTCTACTGGCTCTATGATG
>NW_013666554.1:127072-130888 GCF_000517525.1 Limulus polyphemus | reverse complement strand
CACCCTGTACTTAAGGTTTTTAAGGGAACACCAAATTTCTGTAAAAAATCTAACTTCAAGGGGTATATGATAAAGTTGTTTTCACTATAATTATGTATTTTTTTAAATTAATACTGGTTATTACATCTAAGCAATGATATTGTGCATTGCCCAGAAACACACAAAGTGGATTTAGGTTTAAACTGACATGAGTGATAAAGTAATTGTAGAGTTATTTCGACTGAAACAAAAAGAAGAAAGATGAACAACTTGGTGGTTTGGTAACTTTCTGGTTTGGTATCTTAGTGGCGGTTTCTTGCCTTGTTGGGTAGAGAAACAAACGAAAATGAGTATCAATCATCTTTTAAAGTAAAACTCTCTGTCACTGTTGATTTTTAGCATGCATATTTGTATTATCCCTATTGAGTTCCTTGGCCATTCCTACATATAGTCTACTGACTCTATGATGACTTCCAAACTGTCTCCAAACACCAACAGTTTTTTGGGATAGTTTTTTAACTTTAAAACAAAGATACAGAATAACATTCAACACTGCTTCAATTCCTCATTCTGGCATAAAAATGCCCATTTAAAAAGCAGCTTCTGTACTAATGACATTTAAAAGACAAAAAAGGTTAACAGTGCTGTTGCCAATTTTATATGTGAAAACAAAAACAGGATTTAGATCCATGATATTAGAGCTAAATCAGCATTACCAACATCCTAGTAATAAATTCTGTGTGGAAAATGAAAAATCCAATAAGTAAGCCATGAACAGAATCATGGCATCAGAACTCAACTTCAACAATCTCACTATCATTCATGCACAATCGGTCTTTGGTCAAGTAAGAACAATCATCCTTACAACTATATAACAGTACTGGCTTTGTCAATTCAACCAAGATTTCAACCCCAAACTCACCTTTAGTTTCCATACTATAACTTCTAATGTTTTGTGAATCTTCACCAAATTTTGCAAGCTTTCAGTAAACATTATAATTCTTCTAAATATTTGGAGTCAAAGTGTTGAATGCTCTGAGTTTAAATAAATTTTCATGCTAAGATTAAAAATAATTTTCAATCTGAAAAATCTCAAATTTCATTTGCATAATCACTAAAACCTCCTAAACAAATTTCAAAGATACTTGTTTCAGTAAAACTTTATATTTTATCTGTTTTCTTTACCCTGACTCTATACAGGGTCAGTCCAACTGACCGACCTCATAATCTCCATGAAAAAATACTAAATAAATCTAAATTGACTTAAAATTCTAACAGGAAACTAAATTTGTTTATTCTAAATAGCTTAACGGTTGTAGCAAATATACAAATGTTTCTACTTAAATGTTATTGTTTTATTGCCCTTGGAACCATGTCTAACTAATAATCCTGCCAAATAGGTTGTAAATCATTCAGCAAACATATAGCTCATGTTATCCTATCGAATTACGTAATGCACGAGCTACTTGCAAGTGTAACTCATGAAATTTTTATTATTTTTTTTCTTAATCTGACCTTATCTAGCCTAACAACTTTCTAATATTTACATTTCAGTTACTTTTATAATAATAAATAAAGAATACACATGAAAAACAAGAAATATAGTATTTACCTGGTCTTTCTTCTTTTTGCTGTTGACTGCTGATGAAACTTAAATCTACTATTCTGTACTAATGGTACTACTACACTAAATAATTTGTATTTGATTAAATAAAACACCTAAGAACACAGAATAATAACACACACAAATCAAACAATGTTCTATAACTATCATAATTTTCCTGGCTTTCTATAGGGTAAGAGCCATTAAAATTTCAGCTAAGCTCGTCGATGTATTTTCCGTGTGAATAAAATTTTAACTTGAAGTGAAATAAGCAATTCTCTTTTCAGAAAACAATGTAATATGTACTTTGATATATTACGGCTTTATATTGATTATAAACAATACATTATTTAATGTCAGAAAGAGCTACTAGGAGTTTGTCATGGCAAGAAGGATATGATTTTCTAGTTTATGGATCCAAAAATTTTGCTTTGCCTGAGAAATAACTGTATTATAATGAGTAATTTACATTAAATTCCATATATCTGAGAAGGGTGGTAAATAGATTAAAGAAGAGAGACTTTGACAGTAAATATCACAATTCTCATACTAAGGTGAGTCAGAGGATTTTTAAACTCAAACATATTAAAATATGATTTAGTATCTATGTTTGATGTCGAGTTTATTCGTATATCGTAATAATAAAGTAGTTTGATTGAATTTTGAATGTAACTCTTTGAAAAGTCATGACATGTGCACTTTGACCTGCAAACAGGTTAACTTGTTCATCCTATAGAAGCTCTATGTAGTCACTATCTCGAGGACTCACAAATTACTGCTCAAACAAATTTAGTTACTCTACATGAACGTAGTTGTTTAATTTGCTTTATCCAATCATATTTCAACACTTCCTTTAGCTATCTTCAAGGCCGTTTTTAATTAGAAATGGTTCAGATTATACACTACAACATCAAAAAAGGGCAGAAATGAAGGGCTGTAGTAATAAAACCATTTACAGGAACAAAAATCAAGAAACGATAGTCTCTTAAGAAATATAAATGTATACTTTAGGACAGTCAAAAAAAGGAAAATAAGAAAAATTGATAAATGAATTATTTATACACGAGTCCTGGAAGCTGTACAGAATTTGGAATTTTTTTCTTTGAAAATTACACTTCATAAATATTATAAAATGAGAAAATATCACGTTTAAATATTTTAACCCTATCGCCCCGGGTATCCTTTATTGCACATGACACAAGGTTTTAGTGTTTTACATTCAAAATTTTATTAAACTACTTTTTTCTTTATGTTAAACCAATTAGAATAGCATAAAATCTTAGCTAATAATCCATATTTTAATAGCATACAAGTTTTAAGTTCTTAATTCTACAGGGCAAATATTAAAAAAAATCCCGAATTTCCACCAGTGTGACCCACATGACACATTTTCTCTTAGCATGTCATCATTCCTATTTTAACCACCACCCCTCGAAAAAGTATGAAATTAAACGTAAAATACTCTCTATCAAATCGTTATTGCTCAAACAAACTATAATCTTTATAGCCTTCAATTTTCTATGGTCACAGAGATATAGAATAGAAAATAAGACCCCTTTCTGCTACACCCTCTCTTTCAGAATTCATTGAGAGTTCTCTCTTATGTTTCATTATATATTACTTGTAACCAATAGAAAGTCAAGATTTTCATCTATCAAATGGCGTATTGTATAATGTTATGTTCTGAACAGTTTAAATTTCAATTTGATTCAGAGTAGAATATTGTTCCCATGGGAAAGTTAATGACTAGCTTGAATGAATTTGTAATGGCTTTTGTTGCAAAGTTAGAAAGCCAGGAAAATTTTGAGAGGTAAGTGAATGTCTACTTTTTTGCATGTTATTAGTCTATATTCTTTGATGCAATATTTAATCAAATAAAAATTATTAAGTGCAATACTATTTATCATAAAAAAAATAGTGTTAACTCTCTTCAAAACCGGACTGCAAGAGAAAAGAAAATTGATTAAATATTTTATTTCTTGTTTTTCATGTTTATTCTTTATGTATAATTATAAAAGTAACTAAAATCTAAAAATACAGATCTTTTTTACATTATTTAATACTAGAATAGGTAAAATAAGTAATAATAATAATATAATTAAAATGGTTCACGAGTTATGCATGCAACTTCTAATGGCCTAGACAGTAGTTAGACACAGATCAAAGGGCAATTTAACGGTAAAATTTAATTATAAATAGATGTATACTGTTACAAACTTAGAGCTATTTAGAAT
>NW_013666554.1:119538-126921 GCF_000517525.1 Limulus polyphemus | reverse complement strand
CTGATAAATTATACAGATTTAGTGAAAAAAAACGTTTGAAGTGCATTTAGGAGGTTTTAGGGATTACGCAAAGGAAATTTGAGATTTTTCATATTAGGAAAAGTATTTTTAATTTTAACATGAAAATTACTTTGCACACAGATTATTCAAAACAAATACTCAATATATTCATGGACAAATCTTTATTTTATTTTATTAAAAATACTTCACTAAAAAATATGATTTTTTGTATTATGAACTGAAAGTCTGGCAAATTTTGTGACGATATATACACACTATATTGAAAGTTAGAAGTATTAAATCTATAAAGACTTCAATTGAGTACAAAGAGGTCACATGGTCAGTCAAATTGACCAAGCCTGTGTTGAGAGAGTTAATGTTAAAAATTTCTGAAATAGTTAGACTTATTATTTATACCGAAGTTTTCATTGCAGGTGTGCACTGAGTACCTCATAGGTCCTCCATGGTCAAGAGTTAACTTCTGCAAAGTAAGGTTTCCCACAAATAAGTGTTGTATATTTCAAGTGGGTCATAAATACGTTTCTTGTTTTCTACTTTTCAACTTTAGAAATAGCATTACAATGAAGTTTTTTGTTTATTTTCTATAAAAACTTACCTGAATGGCTCTGATTGACTCGGATGTTTTGAATCCCATCACAACTGATGATGCAGGAAGAGCAGTAGCTAAAGAGAATTCTACTGTTTTTTTGGGGGTAGACGGCTTGGTAACAGATACTGGAAGACTAGATTCTGTTGAACTTGTGATGGAATGTCCACATAGAAGGTATCTTGGGTAAAAAAATTTGAATAAGTAAAATATATGAAGTAATCAGATATAAACTTTTCATGACATCAGCAAAAAGAAATCCAGTTTTAACACCATTGTCTTATACAAAATTCTCTCAATTTTTTTCAATGAGATACAATATAATTTAGCAAAATGCATTTTACATATTTTATTGTTAAAGAAAAATTTGTAGATTCTGTTTGATCATCACAAAATCACTATACACACACACACATATATATACAATATCACATTTCACAAATTTGAAGGCAATCAATTTTAGAAATTATACCAAATTGTATAAACATGCATTGGTTTGGAGACAGTGTTCAAAATTACTGGTACAGTTTTTCTGAAAAATAATTTCGTGAAACTGGCCAGAATTGCAGATCCCTTCCACATTACAATTACATTAGTACAGACTTTTTTAAACTATAAAAAAGTTTTAACCATGACAAATGTATTGATGAAAATAGTACCTTGCTATCTGAACAGAAATGAAGTAACACCCTTGTCTAACATAGTAATCCACATCTTGAAGCAAACTATCTGGCTGTAAAAGATTTAGTACTAATCGAAGGCCACCATCTCGAAGGAAATTCTCACAGAATACTTGGGCACTTTGTAAAGTTGTTGCATCACATGTAGTTGGGATAAGTCTACCACTTAAAACCTGAAAAGAAAAATTACATTTAGTCATAAAGGTTTAAAACAATTACACACAAAATACTTGTAACTTGCATAAGTATAATAATATTAAACCTGTTGATTACTATAATTAGAACTGAGAATTATTTAAGTATTATATTTTGTTACAAACCACATTAGAACTTAATGTTACATTCAAAATATGATACTTATAAGATATTTTTAGATAATCGGTACTTTTCGTACTACAAGTTACATAAATTTATGATTTCGAACCTAATTCTCTTGAAGGTGCTTTCAATAAACCTGATGCTTAAAGCTTCTTTCAATACTAATTAAATAATCTGCATCATTATAAAATGTTTGTTTGTTTGTTTTGAATTTCGCGCAAACCTACGCGAGGACTATCTGCGCTAGCAGTCCCTAATTTAGCAGTGTAAGACTAGAGGGAAGGCAGCTAGTCATCAGCACCCACCGCCAACTCTTGGGCTACTCTTTTACCAACGAATAATGGGATGGACCGTCACATTATAACACCCCCACCGGCTGAAAGGGCGAGCATGTTTGGTGTGACGGGGATTCGAACCCGCGACCCACAGATTGCGAGTCGAGTGCCCTAACCACCTGGCCATGCCGGGCCCGTATTATAAAATGAGCTTTAAATAAGTTTTATCACCAAAGATAACAAATCAAATTACAAAAAAAAAATTTCATACACTATATTAGTGTCAAGCAAACACCAATCCATTATACAAGAAAGTCAAAATATTTTATTTCTTTTAAATTTAGCTTTAGAAGAAATTATTTGGTCTTTTAAGAGTAAGTGGTACAGACTGGAGTGTACATGACTAATTTAAAGAAAATAATGAGAAAAAGTTATTTCACAACGTTTCATATCTTTCAATGATTATATCATATAACATAAAAACAAACATAAGCATGTTATATGAAAAAGATTTCATATTTCACCTCCAGATTATATAACAATCTAAAAGGAGTAAGGTCTGGTGCAGATACATCTAACAGGTTTTTTAATGTTTCTTTAGTAGCACGAAGAGCAGAAGAATGAGCCTTCTTTGGACTAGCACGTGGACTATTCTTTCCACTGACTTCTGAAGGAGAAGGAAGATCTGTCATTTTCTGGAAATAATAAACAATTATACACATCAAACAAAAGCTACAAAAAAAAAGGTAATGTTATATCTTTATTATAATTCCATGTATAGATAAAACCTGAGGGTTTTCCATAAAATTTGCTACAAAATAGCACAATGAGTTAAAACATAGCTGTAGAGGTTTAAATGGATATATGCAATTTCGTGCAACATCAGCCAAGATCAGTAGTAACAGAAAATTCTTTACGAGATACAAGTTGATTTGACATGATTTTACTGACTACTTATATTTCCTAAATTTTCACCTCTCTAAACCAGGTTTCCAATGTGATACATCAACAACAGATATCTGTTTACATATTTAAAGAGGAATTTAACAATGCTAGTGACAACCATGTTTTAAAAAGAAACATTGATAATAAAGAAAATATTGTTTTATTCTCAAGATTATAACTTAGGTACATATTTAAGTAAAGAAAATGGGCACACTAATACTTGGAGGTTTGTGAAAAATTTAGTTTATGAATGCAATCCTTTTTTCTAACAGTATTTATTGAGCTTAAGTCACAAAAATATCACTTTGTTTCTGGCAGAAGCTCCCTCCTCCGATACACCTATCTATCCCAAAATGTACAGATTTACCCCAATTTCATAATACACAGCCACATTAGTACAAGTTTACCATATGTTTCAAGTTATTTCTAATTAAATTACTTTCTACATGAAAACAATTTATAACACACGATCATTTACCTTTGTAGCAATGGAATCAAAAGCATCCAGAACAGATGGGTTAGTTGGAATCAGCTGTAATAAATTCTTCACACACTGAGTGATCCTAGAATAGGAATGATGTTGAAGTATTAAAAGAAATACATATATATATATATATTACATCTTAACAAGCATCAGTTACTGTAAATTACAAACCTACTATAAATATTCCAATATCTTTATTAATTTACCTTTCCTCTTAAATGCGTTTTTATATTATTCTAGCTGCAGTACCTGTCCATTAGATGGGTGAGCAAAAGAAATTGTGCTTCTATTTTTTTCTCAACATAATAAAAATTAAACGTGCAATAAAAATATATAAAGGTACCAAAAGGCATACTGTTTTAAAGAATTCTATGAATATGAAATTAGATGGGGGTGGGGGGGTCCAATGCCTAATGAACTTCTTCATGTCATCCAGTATCACTGTGTCAAGTTTGGTTCGGGCTGATCACGAAATGTGGAAACGTATAAGGAATAGATATGAAATGATAGATATACAACTATGTATTTTTTTCACAGATACACACTGTACTTTATACAGTAGATACCATTCACTATAAATAGTTTATTTTTGTGTCATGCTTTGTAGAACAGTGGTCTTAACACAGGAAATTTTTAACTGTAGTTCAAACAACTTTAAGCAACTATTTTCCAGAAAGGAATATTAAAGCTCTCTGTTTATCATGGTCATTAGGATAAACCATCAAACTCTATAATAACCCTGTAAACAAGTTATTTCACATTGTCTGTTTTGAGGTGAACCGCATGTAAATATTACCTTTTTTAACTAGCATGTACCTACACGTACATTCATCTAACTGTATTTACTATTTTAACAGTACAATGTTCAGAGTGGTTGGTTGGATGAAATTTGTTTTATTTGTAGACAAAAGTCTACATTCCTTTATTCAATTCTAGCAATTTATAATCTAGGCTTCAGAAGAAAAAGTTTACTTACCACCCCAGTAACAATCAGTTTTCATTTTAATTTTATTTCAATAAGTTTACTTCATGAGGGATATCTATTTTCACACAACTGGCTGCAGATGGTGAATAACACTTTTGAATGTGAGACATTGGAAGCTCGAGCACACTTACCTGCTATTAATTTTTCAAAATTTTCTTCTTTCTTACAAAAAGATGTTAAATACTACATAAGATATATCATTAAGATTGTGAGGAGCTTATTGCTTCAGCTACCTCATTTTAACCTTCTCTGCCGGGCTTCATTTACTGTTCATGTCATGTGGTTTTAATAACTTTCATTCAAAATTTAATTAAACTACTTTATGTTATACCAATTAGAATAGCATAAAATCATAGCTAATAATCCATATTTCAATAGTATACAAGTTTTAAGTTTTAATTTTATAAGGCAATATTAAAAAAAATCCTGAATTTACCCTTGTGTGAGAAAGGTGACACATTTTCTGTAAGCATCCTCTCATCTATTTTATTGCCCCCCTCCCCAGAAACTACAAAATTAAACATAAATTACTAAATATAAAATCATCATTGCTCAGACAAATCATAATTTTTATAGCCTTCAATCTTGTTTGGTTACAGAGCCATCAAACAGAAAATCAGACCCCTCTTGTCACATCCTCTCTCTCAGGATTTGTTAACAGTTCTCTCTTACTCTTAATACAATATTACAACATAACATAACGTTTTGGGATAATATGGGACCTATTGGTCCATCTCGGCTGTTCTATCCTCTAAAATAATTAGAAAATAAAATAAAAATCTTAAAGCCAGCCCTAATCATTCATAGCTTTTTCTTAAACTCACTTAAATTTACTGCCTCTACATCTGAAGGCAAACTATTCAATATTTCTGTAGATACAACCTAAATTCCTATTTGCCCTACCACTAGCAACAGCCCATTGCTTGGATGGCTTTAGAGATTGATTGACTATTACACCAAGATCCCTTTCCTTCATAACAGTGTTAAGGTTATTCCCATCCAAATTATATTTATAATTCAAATTATGATAACCAACATGCATTATCTTGCATTCATTATAATTAAAATCCACCTGCCATTCATTTGCCCAACTCACTAAATCATTTTGTAAGTCAGCAGCATACTCTCCTCAGCTAGCAACAAAAAAGACCCTAATATCATCTGCAAATTTAAGTAATTTATTAACTATTCCTTCATCTGTGTTATTGATGTAAATCAAAAAGAGCAAAGGTCCTAAGACTGAGCCCTGAGGTACCCCACTGTGACATTAATCCAGTTTGACTGAACTCCATTTGTAACAACCCTCTGCTTTCTTCCATCCAGTCACTCGTCTATCCAGTTTGCTAAATTATCCCCTGCACCTATAGAAATAATTCTTTTTTACAAACCTTTTATGTGGCAACTTGTAAAATCCTTTCTGAAAATCTACACTCTTACTGTCATCTACGTAAGTAGTAACCTTTTCAAAGAATGTCAAAAGATTTTTAAGGCAATATTTTCCCTTAGTGAAACCATGTTGACTATCCAATAAAATTCTAAACTTTGTTAAATGACCTTGCAAAGCATCTTTTAACAGACTTTCCAAAACTTTTCCCACAACTGATGTAAGACTAATGGGTCTTTAAGTACTGGGACAATTTTTATCACCTCCCTTGAAAAGAGGAGTTACATTAGCTAACTTTCAATCCTCTGGTACCTGCCCACTATTCAAAGACTGACAAAAAATAGTAGTAAGTGGCTCAGATATACAATCTCTAACCTCCTTCAAAACCCTTGGGGAAATATTATCTGACTGAGGAGCCTTGTCATTTTTTAAACTTCTCAATTTTTTCTTAAGCAGCTCAAAATTAATGCACTCATCTTGTTTGATCTTGTTTAAATTTATCAACTGTTTAAGATGTGGAATACTGCTTAAATATTCATCAGTAAACACCAAAGAAAAACAAAAATTTAATAATCCAGCCATCTCATAATCATTAGATACTAGCCTTCCTTTGTCACCCCTCAAGGGTTCTAACCCAATCCTAATATTTTGTTTGCCATTAATGTATTTAAAGACATCTTTACTGTTAATTTTTATGTTTTCAGACAACCTTTTCTCATACATCCTTTTTGATGTTCTAATTTCCTAATCTATAATCTTCTAAGTCTCCCATCATACCTGTTGATTTAAATTTCTTAAATTTATGGTGTTTTTCTTTAATTTTATCTCTTAAACTCTTTATGAGTCATCCTGGTTTCTTAGTTGCAGCTACCTTTTTCTTTCTAATAGGAATATGTTTACCTTAAATATTTAAAAATCTATTTTTACAAATTTTCTACATCTGATTAGTGTCTCCAAGCAACTCAGCTGCCCAATTCACAACCGAAAATTCTTGTCACATCTTTTCAAAGTATGCTTTTTTGAAATTTGTAGCCAAAATATCATTATTCTTGATCTCTACGTGCAGCGAAACATTGAACCTAAGAGAGCAATGATCACTTGCTACCAGATGTTCCCCAATTTCCATCCTCTTGATCATTTCTATATTTCAAGTTAACAATAAATCTAAGATAACATTGTTTCTAGTAGGTTCCTTGGTTAATTGGTGAAGAAAACCCCCTTGAACAATTTCCAAAAACCTTTCTCCCTCATTATTTTGCTCTAGCATTTCCCAATCTACATGCCTGAAATTAAAATCCCCCATAATTATGACTTCATTAACAACTGAAACCTTAATCTCATTGTAAAATTTCTCACCAATCTAATTAGTATCATCTGGTGGTCTGTAACAAATTCCTATTAAAAGCCTTTTCTCTTTATATCCATTAATAGAAACCCAAATGGATTCAATCTCCCTGCTATTATCTTTGATATCCTCAACTTCAACAGGGTGTAACTCATATTTTACATATAAAACCACTCCCCCTTTTAATACTCTATCCCTATTAAATAGCCTGTAACCCTGTATTTCAAAGAAACTTGTCATCAAAATCATCTCTGTTTAACCATGTTTCAGTTATTCCCATTGTATAAAAAACCTCCATTCCTACCAGTGCCCTAAAGTCATCCATTTTATTTCTTATACTTCTAGCATTACAACAGTAAC